>NW_011394345.1:0-561 GCF_000754665.1 Bison bison bison | reverse complement strand
GCCATTTCCTTCTCCGGCGGGATCTTCCCGACCCAGGGATCAAACCCCAGTCTCCTGCGCGCGGATGCCTTGCCATCTGAACCAGGACATTGCCAATTCCCTAGGCAAAATACAAAGAATAGAGCTCGTGTTCTACTAAATGGAAAGATGATTTCAAAAACAGAAGCTGTCCTTTGTTGGTATCTTTGAATCTTTATGTAGTTTTCGTTGATTTTTACTGTTAAGGCTAACTGAACAAGGCAAGAGAGAAACCCCAGAATTGAAAAGCAATTGACGGTTTTGAAAGAAACATGTGCAGGTGAAGCTCTCTTCCTTTTTGAGAGATGGTTAAATGCAAAATCTTGATTCAACACATATGACTTTTGTGCACTTTATTTCAAATCTCCATGACAAAACCCTAAGGCGTCCAGGAAGAAAGGAGTAGAGGGGCAGACAAAAAGAGCAACCTTTCCCCTTGGTGCCATCGCAACCAGCTGCTTAGTTCCTTCATCTCAAGGACTATCATCTGGGCTTCTCTGGTTTGTCTGATTCTTGTTTCGGGGACCGTTTCTCGTCACAAGG
>NW_011394344.1:0-554 GCF_000754665.1 Bison bison bison | reverse complement strand
CATTCTCCCAAATCATACCACCCTAGCCGTCTCCCAGAGCTCAAAAGACTGTTTTATACATCTGTATCTTTTTTGCATTCTTGCATACATGGTTATCGTTATCATCTTTCTAAATTCCACATATATGTGTTAGTTTATTCTATTGGTGTTTTTCTTTCTGGCTAACTTCATTCTGTATAATAGGCTCCAGTTTCATCCACCCCATTAGAACTGACTGAAATGTATTCCTTTTAATGGCTGAGTAATACTCCATTATGTATATATCCCACAGCTTTCTTATCCATTCATCCACTAATGGACATCTAGGTTGTTTCCATGTCCTGGCTATTAGAAACAGTGCTGTGATGAACATCGGGGTACACATGTCTCTTTCAATTCTGGTTTCCTTGGTGTGTATGCACAGCAGTGGGATTGTTGGGTCTTATGGCAGTTCTATTTGAAGGTTGTTGTTGTTGTTGTTGTTGTTGTTTTAAAGAATCTAAACAGTGTTCTCCATAGTGGCTGTACTAGTTTGCATTCCCACCAACAGTGTAAGAGGGTTCCTTTTTCTCCAC
>NW_011394343.1:0-502 GCF_000754665.1 Bison bison bison | reverse complement strand
CAACCCGAGAAAGACCTCGAGAGACCTTCTTCAACACGTCTCGAGGCCAGGTTCCCCTCCCATGACTCGAGAGCATTGACGCGCTCCCCCTCGCCACTCGCATGGAGACCCGACTTCCCTGGCGCCCCACGAGAGGCTCACTGACCTCGCCGTCGTACCTCGTGAGAAACCGCACCCTGGGGCCGCCGCTCGAGAACCACCCCGAGACTCCCCCGTCATCGCGGAGATGAGGGCCTTCGTCTCCTGCATGGCCTAGAGGCCAACCTCGCGACTTCTCTCCAAACGCCTCAGGAGGCTTGACTCCCTTTAGTCCACCCAGTGAGCTCCAAGAGATACCCGTCGCGGCTCGAGAGCAGAGCGGGGTTCTTGCTTCCACTCGAGATGAATGCCTGTCTCCCCGGGTGCGTTGGAATGCCACCCCGAGATCCCGGTCCCTCCTGGAGAGGAACACTGGCTTCTGGACACAAGCCTAGATGAGGTCTATTGGCCCTGCAGTCACTCG
>NW_011394342.1:0-542 GCF_000754665.1 Bison bison bison | reverse complement strand
GTTGGCACAATAATTATCATGGTTATTACGTCTTTTTCATATATTCCTTTTGAGACTCTGTTCCATTGTACATTATCTTAAGATATTCAATACAGTTTCCTAAACTCTACAGTAGGTCCTTGTGGTTTCTTTCATATACAGTACTATGTATTTGTTAATAATTCAATCAAAAACTGGCACACAAATATTCATAGTGACATTATTCACAATAGCTCAAAGGTAGAACCCATTCAAGTGTCCATAGGTGGGTGACTGAATATGCAACACAGGGTATATTCAAAAGCTTGAACAGTATTCTAACATACAAAAAAAATTAAATGGTGCTGCCACTGTGCAAGACATCACAGAAATTACTCCAAAACTAACACACGGAATAAATTCATAGTTTGATTCTAATTCATGCTATGTACCCAAAAGGTATGGGAAAAGGGGCTGAAAAAATGCATGCTTCTGCAGTCAGTCACAACAGCATGATTCACATTGGCCAACAAACAGAAGCCAATCTAAGTGTACCATGGCAGCCCACTCCATAAACAAACTGT
>NW_011394341.1:4815-5308 GCF_000754665.1 Bison bison bison | reverse complement strand
AAATCAGAGGTGAGAGCACAAAGCAATACAGTAGGCAGACTCTGGTTT
Source organism: Bison bison bison (assembly GCF_000754665.1). Lineage (NCBI taxonomy): Eukaryota > Metazoa > Chordata > Mammalia > Artiodactyla > Bovidae > Bison > Bison bison. Next base: position 5,260 of record NW_011394341.1, on the reverse strand, counting down.
TTTTGGGGGGGAGATGCTCGAGAATATCCGGGTGGACTCCTGAGGCTCGATCCCGCATTTGCGTATGCCGAGCCTCCTTCCTCATGACTTTTGTTCAGAGTGGAATGCCACCCCGGCTCCCGGCACATCATCAGTGCATGCTCAGTCATGATATCAGTGCCTGCTCAGCCACGTGATCACTGACGGCACAGTCACGTGATCAGCGCGTCTCAGTCACGTGATCACCGTATGATAAACACGTGATCAGTAAACGACCAGCCACGTGATAACTGCATGCGCAGTCAGGTGTTCAGTTCCTGATCAGCCACCTGATCAGTGCGTGCACAGTCCCCTGATCAGTGCCTGTCAGTCACTGATCACTGCCTGATAAACACATGATCAGTGCCCGAACAGACACGTCATCAGTGCATGCGCAGTCACGTCATCAGTGCATGATAGCCACGTG
>NW_011394341.1:0-710 GCF_000754665.1 Bison bison bison | reverse complement strand
CAGCTGAGCTGCGTGATTCCTGCCTGGTCACGTGCTTGATTATTGCCAGTTGAGCAGCATGATTCGTCACTGCTGAGCTCCATGCTTATTGCCTGCTGATTGCGTGGTTCGTGTCTGCTCAGCTCTTTGAGTATTGCCTCCTGAGGTCCCTGTTCGGTTGCCACCTGCCGGGGACCAGCCCCAACTGATCCAGGGTATTCGAAGGAGAGATGGCCTAGGCGACTATTTATATGCTAATCAGAGATGTCAAGAATAATAGTATGAGGAGAGCTCAGTAGGAAAATTCGGTGGAGAAAAGAGACTGAGTAGCTTGGTTTACGCGGAAGACCAATCAAACTTCAAGACAAGAAGTTTGCACCACTTACGTAGGCCGCAGGCACCCTCTCGGATAGCGAAAAGTGCCTCACCCTAGACAGCTTCTCGAGTGGGTCGTAGCAGCCCAGTCATAATTAGTAAGCCTGGTGGGTTCCACGCTCCAGTTGGAGACTCAGCTGGAAGTTAAAGGGAAGAATGACAAGGAACTTTATGAATTGGAGCTGTAAGTTAACTCTTTGACAGAGAGAGCGAGATGGTGGTGGGGGACAGACCCCAGTGAAATCAGAGGTGAGAGCACAAAGCAATACATTAGGCAGACTTCCGGTTTTTTTGGGGGGGAGATGCTCGAGAATATCCGGGTGGACTCCTGAGGCTCGATCCCGCATTTGCGTATG
>NW_011394340.1:0-589 GCF_000754665.1 Bison bison bison | reverse complement strand
GCATGAGAGCCACATGATCAGTGCATGATCAGTTACGTGAGCAGTGTATGACCAGCCACGTGATCAGTGCAGAATAGCCACATGATCAGTGCATGGTCAGTGACGTGGTCAGTGCATGATCAGCCACTTTATCAGTGCATGATCAGCCACATGATAAGTGCATGATCAGTCACGTGATCAGTGTATGATCATCCACGTGATAAGTGCATGCACAGTCAAGTGATCAGTCAATGATAGCCATGTGATAAGTGCATGTTCTGTCACGTGATCAGTGTATGATCAGCCGGGTGAACTGTGCGTGCTGAGTCACGGGTAGAGGGCCTACTGAGCTGCGTCATTCCTGTCTGCTTAGCTGCTTGAAAATTGCCAGCTGTGCTTCGTGATTCCTGGCTGCTCATCTACTGGATTATTGCCAGCTGAGCTGCTTGATGCCTGCCTGCTCATCTGCTTGATAATTGCCATCTGAGCTGCGTGATTCCTGCTGCTCATCTGCTTGATTATGCCAGTGAGCTGCGTGATTCCTGCATGCTCATCTGCTTGATAAGTTGCCAGCTGAGCTGCGTGATCCTGTCTGCTCATCTGCTTGATA
>NW_011394339.1:0-561 GCF_000754665.1 Bison bison bison | reverse complement strand
CCCTCTTGGATTGATCCTTTTATCATAGTGTAGTGTCTTTCCTTATTTTTTATAGTATTCTTATTTTAAGGCCTGTCTGATATCAGGATTAATATTCCAGCTTTCTTTTGCTTTCCATTTGCATAGAATGTATTTTTCCATCCTCTCAATTTCAGTCTATATGTGTCTTTGCATCTGAAGGTGGTTTCTGGTTGACAGCATATATATATGGGTCATTTTTTTGTATCCATTCAATCAGTCTGTGTCTTTTGGTTGGAACATTTAATCTGTTTACATTTAAAGTAATTATCAACCTACCAAAAGTGTTTTTCAGAGAACTAGAACAAATCATTGCACATTTTGTATAAGGGGGAAAAAAACAAAAAAACCTCGAATAGCCAAAGCAATCTTGAGAAAGAAGAATGGAACTGAAGGAATCAACCTGCATGACTTCAGGCTATAGTACAAAGCTACAGTTATCAAGACAGTATGTTACTGACACCAAGACAGAAATATAGATCAATGGAACAAAATAGAAAGCCCAGAGATAAATCCACGCACCTATGGTCACTTTATCTTTGA
>NW_011394338.1:0-730 GCF_000754665.1 Bison bison bison | reverse complement strand
ATGACATGTACAGATTTTGAAAGATTAAATTAGAAGATTTGAAATAGAAAATAAGAACAAAATAAGACACTGGAAATCTCAAATTTAGGAATGTAAGATGAGAACACAAAGACCCTAAAATACGTTTTGTTCTTCTAAGGGTTTGGAGTAAGACAGTAGAGAAGTGGCAGGAGCTTGAGGTGAGTATAGATCTGAGAGAGGGACTCTGTTGAGAAAGGAAAGATTTGATTATGGCTACAGGGTTATAGGAAAGATGGCAGTAAGGACGAAGAGCTTTAAGAACATATGAGAGGAGGAAATGCTTGGTGGACCGCACTTCTTATCTTAGTGAGGAAGTGCTGGGGACCAGCCCCAGCTGATCCAGGGTATTCGAAGGAGAGACGGCCTAGGCGACTATTTATATGCTAATTAGAGATATAGAGAACAATAGAATGAGGATAGCTCAGTAGGAAAATTCAGTGGAGAAAAGAAGCTGAGTAGCTTGGTTTACGCGGGAGACCAATAAAACTTCAAGACAAGAAGTTTGCACCACTTACGTAGGCCGCAGGCGCCCTCTCGAATAGCGGAAGGTGTCTCACCCTAGACTCCTTCTCGAGTGGGTCTTAGAAGCCCAGGCATAATTAGTAAGCGTGGTGGGTTCCGCGCTCCAGATGGAGACTCAGCTGGAGGTTGGAGGGAAGAATGACATGGGGAGACCAAGCGCTGGTGAACAAGGCCCCTAGCTTTATTT
>NW_011394337.1:0-570 GCF_000754665.1 Bison bison bison | reverse complement strand
GGTTTTTCCTGTGGTCATGTATGGATGTGAGAGTTGGGCTGTGAAGAAGACTGAGCGCTGAAGAATTGATGCTTTTGAACTGTGGTGTTGGAGAAGACTCTTGAGAGTCCCTTGGACTGCAAGGAGATCCAACCAGTCCATTCTGAAGGAGATCAGCCCTGGGATTTCTTTGGAAGCAATGATGCTAAAGCTGAAACTCCAGTCTTTGGCCACCTCATGCGAAGAGTTGATTCATTGGAAAAGACTCTGATGCTGGGAGGGATTGGGGGCAGGAGGAGAAGGGGACAACAGAGGATGAGATGGCTGGATGGCATCACTGACTCGATGGTCGTGGGTCTCAGTGAACTCCGGGAGTTGGTGATGGACAGGGAGGCCTGGCATGCTGCGATTCATGGGGTTGCAAAGAGTCGGACACAACTGAGTGACTGATCTGATCTGATATAACTCCAAGGGCTTCCCTGGTAGCTCACCTGGTAAAGAATCTGCCTGCAAGGCAGGAGACCCTGGTTTGATTCCTGGGTTGGGAAGATCCCCTGGAGAAGGGATAGGCTACCCACTCCAGATTTCTTG
>NW_011394336.1:0-869 GCF_000754665.1 Bison bison bison | reverse complement strand
AGCCTGAATTCCCCGTCGTAAGTCGAGAATCCCGCCGTAACTCCAGAAAAACCACGTGGCTCCCCCGTCATCGCAAGATGAATCCCTTTCCCGCTACAGCGTCTCAGGAGAAGTCCCACGTTAGGAATTGGAGGTCGAAAGGGCACTTGGCACCCTTGATGCGACCCACAAAGTTCCCCGAAATCCCGGTCTCCCTCGAGAGGAACACTGAGGTTTTCCGGCACCCCCTCCTCTGAGCCCTTTCTCCCCTCCTGATCTGGACAGGAGGGTCGACTCCCCTGCTTTGTCTGGAAGGGGTTCCCGACCTTCCGGTCGCACCTCAGGATGAGGCCGGTCTCACGAAGACATTCCAGACGTGGCCTCGTGGATGGTTCCACGATCCGTAGGACCCCGATTTCCCGGTCCACTCTTGAGAAGAACCCGATGCCCGGACACCTCTCCGAACTCCACCATGTGAATGAAGTCCACACAAAGGGGCAGTTTTTCCGTGCACCGTTCGGAAAAAAACCCCAGGTTCCAAATACAGCTCGACAAGCGGCCTCTCTCCCCGGGGACATCTCGAGAGGCAAGCGGAGTTCCATGCCTCAACCCAAGACGAGGCCTGACTCTCCTGTCCCCAGTCTGCAGGGACCCTGCGATCGGAGTCTGAAATCAGAGGTACCCTGCGGTTCCTGCCTCAACTGGAGATGAGGCCCTCTTCCAATGCACCAAACCCAGTGGGGTCCCGAGAGGCCCCTCCCACCTCCAGTTTCCCTGGCTTCTCGAGCCACCATGAGAAGCTCCCTGAGGTCACCTGCACAAGTCGAGGGAACCCAGGGTTTCCTGCCTCAACCCGAGAAAGTCCTCGAGAGACCTTCTTCAACGCGTCT
>NW_011394335.1:0-644 GCF_000754665.1 Bison bison bison | reverse complement strand
ACTGATGACGTGGCTGATCAGGCACTGATCACGTGGCTATCATGCACTGATCACGTGACTGCGCATGCACTGATGACGTGGCTGTTCGGGCAGTGATCACGTGTTTATCAGGCAATGATCAGTGACTCACAGGCGCTGATCAGGGGACTGTGCACGCACTGATCAGGTGGCTGATCAGGAACTGACCACCTGACCGCGCATGCAGTGATCACGTGGCGGGTCGTTCACTGATCATGTGTTTATCATACGGTGATCACGTGACTGAGAGGCGCTGATCACGTGACTGTGCCGTCAGTGATCACGTGGCTGAGCAGGCACTGATATCGTGACTGAGCAATGCACTGATCATGTGCCGGGAGCCGGGGAGGCATTCCACTCTGGACAAAGGTCATGAGGAAGGAGGCTCGGCATACGCAAATGCGGGATCGAGCCTCAGGAGTCCACCGGGATATTCTCGAGCATCCTACCCCCCCAAAAAAACCGGAGTCTGCCTACTGTATTGCTTTGTGCTCTCACCTCTGATTTCACTGGGGGCTGTCCCCCACACCATCTCGCTCTCTCTGTCAAAGAGTTAACTTACAGCTCCAATTCATAAAGTTCCTTGTCATTCTTCCCTTTAACTTCCAGCTGAGTCTCCATCTGGA
>NW_011394334.1:0-568 GCF_000754665.1 Bison bison bison | reverse complement strand
GGAACCACCCACGAGGCCACGTCTGGAATGTCGTCGTGAGACCGGCCTCATCCTGAGGTGCGACCGGAAGGTGGGGAACCACTTCCAGACAAAGCAGGGAAGTCGACCCTCCTGTCCAGTTCAGGAGGGGAGAAAGGGCTCAGAGGAGGGGTGCCGGAAAACCTCAGTGTTCCTCTCGAGGGAGACTGGGATTTCGGGGAACTTTGTGGGTCGCATCATGGGTGCCAAGTACCGTTTCGACCTCCAATTCCTAACGTGGGACTTCTCCTGAGACGCTGAAGCGGGAAAGGGCTTCATCTTGCGATGACGGGGGAGCCACGTGGTTTTTCTCGAGTTACGGCGCGATTCTCGAGTTACGACGGGGAATTCAGGCTGCCTCTTGTGTTGGCCCAGGCAAGTCAATCTTCCATTCGAATTGCGAAGGAAAGCTGGGGATTGCTCTCGAGTGACTGCAGGGCCAAGAGACCTCATCTAGGCTTGTGTCCAGAAGCCAATGTTCCTCTCCAGGGGCGACAGGGATCTCGGGGTTGCATTTCAGACACACCCGGGGAGACAGGCATTCATCTCG
>NW_011394333.1:0-518 GCF_000754665.1 Bison bison bison | reverse complement strand
GGAATTGGAGGTCGAAACGGTACTTGGCACCCTTGATGCGCCCCCACAAAGTTCCCCGGCATCCCGGTCTCCCTGGAGAGAAACACCGAGGTTTTCCAGCACCACTTCCTCTGAGCCCCTTCTACCCTCCTGATCTCCACAGGAGGGTCGACTCCCCTGCTTTGTCTGGAAGGGGTTCCCGAGCTTCTGGTCGCACCTCAGGATGAGGCCGGGCTCATGACGACATTCCAGACGTGGCCTCGTGGGTGCTTCCACATTGCGAAGCACCCCGATTTCCCGGTCCCCTCTTGGTAAGAACCTGATGCCCGGACACCTCTCCGAACTCCACCCTGTGAATGAAGTCAACACGAAGGGGCAGTGACTCGCCCGTGCATCGTCCGGAAAAAACCCCCAGGTTCCAAATACAGCTCGACAAGTGGCCTCTCTCCCCGGGGACACCTCGAGAGGCAAGCGGAGTTCCATGCCTCAACCCAAGACGAGGCCTGACTCTCCTGTCCCCAGTCTGCAGGGACCCTGCG
>NW_011394332.1:0-649 GCF_000754665.1 Bison bison bison | reverse complement strand
GGGAAGAACACAAAACGCAGGCCCAACTGAGTCTGCGCCTCTGAGGACTACCCGAGTGCCTGAACCTGAGCGGCTTGGACCTGGGAGGTGCATGCAGCCCAGGACCAGCCTCGGATTGTTCCCGGCGGAACAACCTAGAGTCCGAGCAGTGTGGACAGGGAGGCTACACGCGCCGTGAGCGGGGGCAGACCCAGGGTGGGTGAGGCACTGCGAGCCCACGCCAGTGTTATTTGTTTGCAGCATCCCTCCCTCCCTCCCCACAGCACAACTGAACAAGTAAGCCTAAAAAAAAAAAAAAAAGTAGTCCTCCACCGTGCCCTTTGAGTCAGGGCGGAAACCAGATACTGAAGAGACTAGCAAACAGAAGAAGAAATAACAGAGGGAAACGCCTTGGAAGCTACAGGCAATAGATCAAAACCCTGTGGTTACTACGGACTACATAGGAAGGGGCCTATAGATCTTGAGAAATATAAATCTGACCAAGGAACTAGCCAAAAATGAACTGAACCCACAACACCCACAAAAAAAAAAAAGTCCTAGATATATTTTTATTATTTTTACGATCATTCTTTCTTTTTCTTTTAATTAAAAAAAAAAATTTTTGAGTCCTCTATTGTTCCTTTAATTTTCACTTTTATAACCTATTACT
>NW_011394331.1:4337-4813 GCF_000754665.1 Bison bison bison | reverse complement strand
ATTGTACTGGTTTTGCCATACATCAACATGAATCTGCCACGGGTGTACACGTGTTCCCCCATCCTGAACCCCCCTTCCACCTCCCTCCCCATACCATCCCTCTGGGTCATCCCAGTGCACCAGCCCCAAGCATCCTGTATCCTGCATCGGACCTGGACTGGTGATTCATTTCTTATATGATATTATACATGTTTCAATGCCATTCTCCCAAATCATCCCACCCTCTCCCTCTCCCACAGAGTCCAAAAGACTGTTCTAAACATCTGTGTCTCTTTTGCTGTCTCACATACAGGGTTATTGCTACAATCTTTCTAAATTCCATATATATGTGTTAGTATTCTGAAACAGATGGGAATACCAGACCACCTGACCTGCCTCTTGAGAAATCTGTATGCAAGTCAAGAAGCAACAGTTAGAACTGGACACGGAACAAGAGACTGGTTCCAAATAGGAAAAGGAGTACATCAAGGCTGGAT
>NW_011394331.1:0-449 GCF_000754665.1 Bison bison bison | reverse complement strand
TTTGGAGTATAGCCTGAAGTCAGGCAGGTTGATTCCTCCAGTTCCATTGCAGCTTCACAGCTGAATTCTATCAAAAATTTAGAGAAGAGCTAATACCTATCCTATTAAAACTCTTCCAGAAAATTGCAGAGGAAGGTAAACTTCCAAACTCATTCTATGAGGCCACCATCACTCTAATACCAAAACCTGACAAAGATGCCACAAAAAAAGAAAACTACAGGTCAATATCACTGATGAATATAGATGCAAAAATCCTTAACAAAATTCTAGCCATCAGAACCCAGTTCAGTTCAGTTCAGTTCAGTCGCTCAGTTGTGTCTGACTCTTTGCGACCCCATGAATCCCAGCACGCCTGGCCTCCCTGTCCATCACCAGCTCCCGGAGTTCACCTAGACTCACGTCCATCGAGTCAGTGATGCTATCCAGCCATCTCATCCTCTGTTGTCCCC
>NW_011394330.1:0-591 GCF_000754665.1 Bison bison bison | reverse complement strand
CTTCTCTGGTTGCATTTGCAAGAAAAGGTGAACTTTTCCCAAAGACTTGCCCCTGTCTTCATGAATCACGACAAGCTGCTCTGCTAGAAAATGCTGGCCCCTGGAACAGACTCAGGAAATTCTCTAACTGGGATCTGATCCAGCTTTACCGCTAACCAGGTGATAAATTATTCCCCAAGACAGACTCTGAGGATTACCCAGGGCTTTTACCCATCCTAGAGCCTACTCAAGTGTATCAATTAGAAAAGAAAATAAAAAGTGAGGAGAGATAGGTTTCCCCTAGTTTTTCAATATACTTGCCTAAAGTGCAGCACTGAGTTGCCCTGCTTTTATTCTGTGTAATGACTGGGTGGATTTAGCACAGCTAGGTGACCAGAAGAGCTCCAATCACGTAAGTGCCCAGACTGAGTTCAGATTCTCCTTTGCCCCTTGTGTGTGGTGCGAGCTTGGGAAACTATTTACCTTTCTTAGCTCCTCCTCCATAAAATGGAGCAAATAATTGTACCCTTCTTACAGTGTTGTTGTGAGGATTCGGGAGTTCATATAAGTGAAATGTCTTAAAGTAGTAGTTGCTCAGGAACCAGCAATCAT
>NW_011394329.1:0-502 GCF_000754665.1 Bison bison bison | reverse complement strand
ATGGAACAACAGACTGGTTCCAAATAGGAAAAGGAGTACGTCAAGGCTGTATATTGTCACCCTGCTCATTTAACCTATATGCAGAGTACATCACAAGAAACGCTGGGCTGGAGGAAGCACAAGATGGAATCAAGATTGCCTGGAGAAATATCAATAACCTCAGATATGCAGAGGACACCACCCTTATGGCAGAAAGTGAAGAAGAACTAAAGAGCCTCTGATGAAAGTCAAAGAGAAGAGTGAAAAAGTTGGCTTAAAGCTCAAATTCAGAAAACTAAGATCATGGCATCTGGTCCCATCACTTCATGGCAAATAGATAGGGAAACAGTGGAAACTGGCTGATTTTATTTCACTGGGCTCCAAAATCACTACAGATGGTGACTGCAGCCATGAAATTAAAAGACGCTTACTCCTTGGAAGGAAAGTTATGACCAACCTAGATAGCATATTCAAAAGCAGAGACATTACTTTGCCAACAAAGATCTGTCTAGTCAAAACTATG
>NW_011394328.1:0-512 GCF_000754665.1 Bison bison bison | reverse complement strand
TCTCTTGGAGCTCACTGGGTGGACTCAAGGGAGTCAAGCCTCCTGAGGCGTTTGGAGAGAGGTGGCGAGGTTGGCCTCTAGGCCATGCAGGAGACGAAGGCCCTCATCTCCGCGATGACGGGGGAGTCTCGTGGTGGTTCTCGAGCGGCGGCCCCAGGGTGCGGTTTCTCACGAGGTACGACGGCGAGGTCAGTGAGCCTCTCGTGGGGCGCCATTGAAGTCGGGTCTCCATGCGAGTGGCGAGGGGGAGCGCGTCATTGTTCTCGAGTCATGATAGGGGAACCTGGCCTCGAGACGTGTTGAAGAAGGTCTCTCGAGGTCTTTCTCGGGTTCAGGCAGGAAACCCTGGCTTCCCTCGACTTGTGCAGGTGACCTCAGGGGGCTTCTCATGGTGGCTTTGAGAAGTCAGGGCAACTGGAGGTGGGGGGGGGGCCTCTCGGGATTCCACGGGGTTTGGTGCATTGGAAGAGGGCCTCATCTCCAGTTGAGGCAGGAACCTCAGGGTTCCTGTG
>NW_011394327.1:0-591 GCF_000754665.1 Bison bison bison | reverse complement strand
CAGGAAAACACTACTACACAAAGATTCTAAGACTGGAGGAAAAGTATCTCAGCACAGATACTGATGGCTGAGGCTGGCTATTTATTGAGTGGGATTCTATATTCTTTGCTTTGTTGAGAAATGCAAGGAATTAAGGTGAGAGTAAATTTCCACTTTGATGATATTTTGGTGTATCTGGGGAAGTTTTGACCAGAGATCTGGGAAATTGCCTTTAAAATTCCTCCAAATATAAAAAGGTCCATCTTATAGATTAAGGAGTGAGTGAAAGGTTTGTAACTCTAAAGCTATGCATCTATCAGTAAGCTTTTTCTTTAAATCAATGGTTCTAATTTTATATTTAGGCCAATACAAAATAATATTATTGTTAATATCTAAGCACTACTACTGGTTTAGTTCAACTGCAACAACAAAATATCAGAATGAGTGGCTTAAACAATAGACATTTATGGTTTTGGAGATGGGAAGTCTGAGACTGGGTGCTGATGTGGTTGGGTTCTGGTATGGGTCCTCTTCTTGGCTTGCAGATGACCTTCTTCTCTTTGTCCTTACAGGGCAGGGAGAGGGAGGGCTCTGATCTCATATCTTCTTCTT
>NW_011394326.1:0-670 GCF_000754665.1 Bison bison bison | reverse complement strand
CCAGCCTCTTCTCTCCCTCGTTCCGGGCACTGGGCTCCAAACCTGGGACCAAAGTACTGCCCGGAGCTCAGTGATCAGGGGCTGGTTCCCCGGCGCTGCGGCTGTGCTAGGGAGCCCAAACGCACAGGGGAAGCCCACACAGCACATCCACCTGCCTCTAGGCGGGAGGACAGCTCCAGGGAAGGCCCGGTCTGGCAGGCGCTTTCTGGGCATAAACGGAGCACCACTCTGGCTGTGGAGCTGCCTCCCCAAGCCAGGGGCACCGGGACCCTGATTCCCTCCGTGCGGCGCTTAGTCTGGGCGGGAAGCACCAGCTTGGGAATGCAGCCTGGGGCGCTTCCTTTCCCTTGGACAGAGCTCTCCCTGCGGGAGGCTTTGGCAGTGTGCACACCCCCAGCCCCTAAGCCCTCTGCAAGGACGCCTGGCTCCTAGGTCTGAAGGAAGGCGAGAGCTGAGCTGAGGCACAGTCAGGCACCAGTCACGACTCCCACACTCCCGCAGCCTGCTCCTTCCCGGGCGCGAACGCTAGAAGCTGGGCAGGGCTTGGGGAGGCTCGGCCAGCCCAGAGCAGCCTCTCGGCCGGGGCTCTGTGCTATCGCGCCTGGGCGCAGAGCTGGAGCTCCGCCGGTGTGGAAGCTCACTCGGTCCTTCCCAGTAACACACTTGCAAG
>NW_011394325.1:0-548 GCF_000754665.1 Bison bison bison | reverse complement strand
CGAATGGCGAGGGGGAGCGCGTCATTGCTCTCAAGTCATGGTAGGGGAATCTGGCCTCGAGACGTGTTGAAGAAGGTCTCTCGAGGTCTTTCTCGGGTTGAGGCAGGACACCCTGGGGTCCCTCGACTTGTGCAGGTGACCTCAGGGGGCTTCTCATGGTGGCTCTGAGAAGTCAGGGAAACTGGAGGTGGGAGGGGCCTCTCGGCACTCCACTGGGGTTTGGTGCATTGGAAGAGCGCCTCATCTCCAGTTGAGGCAGGAACCTCAGGGTTCCTCTGACTTCAGACTCCGATCGCAAGGTCCCTGCAGACTTGGGACAGGAGAGTCAGGCCTCGTCTTGGGTTGAGGCATGGAACTCCGCTTGCCTCTCGAGGTGTTCCCGGGGAGACAGGCCACTTGTCGAGCGGTATTTGGAACCTGGGGGTCTTTTCTGACGATGCACGGGCGAGTCACTGCCCCTTCGTGTTGACTTCATTCACAGGGTGGAGTTCGGAGAGGTGTCCGGGCATCGGGTTCTTATCAAGAGGGGACCGGGAAATCGGGGTGCT
>NW_011394324.1:0-600 GCF_000754665.1 Bison bison bison | reverse complement strand
ACTGCACTGAACAAATCTAGGTCCTGTCATTGTTACTATCCCCCGACACATACTCCTGAGCCCATATCTCTGTCACTGCATTGAACAAGGATGGGTCCTGCCCTTGTTCAAGACCCTTAGAAATACTCCTGTACCTATATGTTGGTCCCTGATTTGAACCGGTCTAGGTCATGCCCTTGTTAGATCCCCCAACATAAACTCCTCTTCCCACTTATTGGTTGCTACACTTAACTAGTCTGGGTTAAGCACTTGATGTAGCCACGACCAAATACTCCTGAACCCACATCTCTATCACTACACTGAACAAGTCTAGGTCCTGCCTTTTCTTAGATCCCAAAATACATACTCCTCAGCCCACAATTCGGTACTTGCAATGAAGCAGTCTGGGTCCTACCCATGCTCAAGCCCCGAGAAACACTCCTGAGCCTACATCTCTGTCCCTGCACTGAACCAGGGTGGGTCCTGCCCTTGTTCAAACCCCCGACAAATACTCCTGAGTCAGCATCTCTGTCCCTGCCATGAACCAGGCTGGGTCCTTCTCTTGTTCAGCCCTGACAAATGTAGGTTAACATTAGTATACCAAACAAAAGTGAAATGTAC
>NW_011394323.1:0-565 GCF_000754665.1 Bison bison bison | reverse complement strand
TTGTGGCCATGGTTAAGTGTTTAATTGTCAAGAAAAGCCCAGAGATCAGTAGAATGTGGTATAAGGGGAATGTGAAAAACTGTGGGTGGGGGTTAAGATATGTAGTGTTTAGTAAACCCTAGTCATGACCATTGAGGGAGACAAAGCTGGGTGCTGAAGCTGAAATGGAATGGGGTAGTAAGTTTCCATACCAGATGCGTAGGGAGCTGGGGAATGTGGCAAGCACAATCTTAACCATGGAGGAGCAGTACCATTGTCAAGGAATTCCTCATATTTCCTAACTGGTGCATGATATTGGCACTGGGGCTTTGAGACAATGTATTGAGTGACTCACTCTGCACTGCCTCAGTGAAGGGTGAGGAAGTCCATGGCAATGGAGCTTTGTGATATCAGCATGAGTGTGACAATTTATTTTTGAGATTGCAAGCACGTGGTATTTGGGGAGGGAAACAAGTGCATCATGCCAGATCTGGGATATTCCCTCTGGGTGGAGCTGCCTGGTCCTTATAAAAGGAGTCTCTACCCCCGTGCTGCTATCTTCATGATACTCAGTCATAGGTCTTCT
>NW_011394322.1:0-849 GCF_000754665.1 Bison bison bison | reverse complement strand
CAGGAACCTCAGTGTTCCTCTGACTTCAGACACCGATCTCAAGGTCCCTGCAGACGTGGGACAGGAGAGTCAGGCCTCGTCTTGGGTTGAGGCATGGAACTCCGATTGCCTTTCGAGGTGTTCCCGGGGAGACAGGCCACTTGTCGAGCGGTATTTGGAACCTGGGGGTCTTTTCCCGACGATGCACGGGCGAGTCACTGCCCCTTCGTGTTGACTTCATTCACAGGGTGGAGTTCGAAGAGGTGTCCGGGCATCGGGTTCTTATCAAGAGTGGACCGGGAAATCGGGGTCCTTCAGAATGTGGAACTACCCACGAGGCCACGTCTGGAATGTCGTCGTGAGACCAGCCTCATCCTGAGGTGCGACCGGAAGGTCGGGAACCCCTTCCAGACAAGCAGGGGAGTCGACCCTCCTGTCCAGATCAGGAGGGTAGAAGGGGCTCAGAGGAAGTGGTGCCGGAAAACCTCGGTGTTCCTCTCGAGGGAGACCGGGATGTCCGGGGAACTTTGTGGGTCGCATCAAGGGTGCCAAGTACCGTTTCGAACTCCAATTCCTAAAGTGGGACTTCTCCTGAGACACTGTAGCGGGAAAGGGCTTCATCTTGCGATGACGGGGGAACCACGTGGATTTTCTCGAGTTGCGGCAGGATTCTCGAGTTACGACGGGGAATTCAGGATGCCTCTTGTGTTGGCCCAGGGAAGTTCAATCTCCCTTCGAGTTGCGAAGGAAAGCTGGGGATTGCTCTCGAGTGACTGCAGGGCCAATAGACCTCATCTAGGCTTCTGTCCAGAAGCCAATGTTCCTCTCCAGGGTCGACAGGGATCTCAGGGTTGCATTCCAGACACACCC
>NW_011394321.1:0-554 GCF_000754665.1 Bison bison bison | reverse complement strand
GATGACGGGGGAACCACGTGGTTTTTCTCGAGTTGCGGCGGGATTCTCGAGTTACGACGCGGAATTCGGAATGCCTCTTCTGTTGGCCCAGGGAAGTCCAATTTTCCATTCGAGTTGCGAAGGAAAGCTGGGGATTGCTCTTGAGTGACTGCAGGGCTAATAGACCTCATCTAGGCTTGTGTCCAGAAGCCAATGTTCCTCTCCAGGGGCGACCGGGATCTCGGGGTTGCATTCCAGACGCACCCGGGGAGACAGGCATTCATCTCGAGTGGAAGCAAAGAACCCCGCTCTCCTCTCGAGTGGCGATGGGTATCTCTTGGAGCTCACTGGGTGGACTAAAGGGAGTCAAGCCTCCTGAGGCGTTTGGAGAGAGGTCGCGAGGTTGGCCTCTAGGCCATGCAGGAGACGAAGGCCCTCATCTCCGCGATGACGGGGGAGGTCTCGGGGTGGTTCTCGAGCGGCGGCCCCAGGGTGCGGTTTCTCACGAGGTACGACGGCGAGGTCAGTGAGCCTCTCGTGGGGCGCCAGGGAAGTCGGGTCTCCATGCGAGTGGC
>NW_011394320.1:0-563 GCF_000754665.1 Bison bison bison | reverse complement strand
TTGAAAGATCAGCTGTTATCCTTATGGGAATTCCCTTGTGTGTTATTTGTTGTTTTCCCTTGCTGCTTTTAATATTTGTTCTTTGTGTTTGATCTTTGTTAATTTGATTAGTATGTGTCTTGGGGTGTTTCGCCTTGGGTTTATCCTGTTTGGGATTCTCTGAGTTTCTTGGACTTGGGTGATTATTTCCTTCCCCAGTTTAGGGAAGTTTTCAACTATTATCTCCTCAAGTATTTTCTCATGGTCTTTCTTTTTGTCTTGCTCTTCTGGAACCCCTATGATTCGAATGTTGTAGCGTTTAATATTGTCCTGGAGGTCTCTGAGATTGTCCTCATTTCTTTTAATTCGTTTTTCTTTTATTCTCTCTGATTCATTTATTTCTACCATTCTATCTTCTAATTCACTAATCCTATCTTCTGCCTCTGTTATTCTACTATTTGTTGCCTCCAGAGTTGTTTTTTAATTCATTTATTGCATTATTCATTATATATTGACTCTTTTTTATTTCTTCTAGGTCCTTGTTAAACCTTTCTTGCATCTTCTCAATCCTTGTCTCCAAGCTA
>NW_011394319.1:0-701 GCF_000754665.1 Bison bison bison | reverse complement strand
TTTTTGTCTTTTTTGGTTATTTAGTTTATTCAATTTTTGTTACCTTATTATTTTCTTTTATAATTTTTTGTCGTACCTTGTTTGTTTTTGTTTTGTTTCGTTTTTTCTTCTTTCTTTTCCTTCTTCTTTTCTTTAACTATCGTATTTTTGAAATTCCAAACTCTACTCTAGATTTTAATTTTTGCTTTTATGTATTTGTTACCAATTTTGTACCTTTAAGAACCCAATCTTCAGTACCCATTTTTCACTAGGGAGCGAGATTACTGGCTTAACTGCTCTCTCTCCCTTTGGACTCTCCTTTTTCTCCACTAGGTCGCCTGTGTCTCCTCCCTAACCCCTCTCTACTCTACCCAACTCTATGAATTTCTGTGTGTTCCAGATGGTGGAGAACACTTAGGGAACTGATTACTGGCTGGATCTGTCTCCCTTCTTTTCATTCCCCCCATTTATCCTCCTGGCCACCTCTGCTACCTTCCTCTTTCTTCTCTTCTCTGTATAACTCTGTGAACAACTCTGAGCGGTCCAGTTGTGAAGTGCACATAAGGAAGAGATTACTGAATAGCCCACTCTCTCCTCTATTGATTCCACCTCATCTCATTCAGGTCACCTCTAACTCCCTCCTCACTCTTCTCTTCTCCACATAACGCTGTAAACCTCTCTGGGTGAAACAGTTTCAGGGCAAGACATACCAAGCAAATTCT
>NW_011394318.1:0-692 GCF_000754665.1 Bison bison bison | reverse complement strand
TCTCGAGGTGTTCCCGGGGAGACAGGCCACTTGTCGAGCGGTATTTGGAACCTGGGGGTCTTTCCCGATGATGCACGGGTGAGTCACTGCCCCTTCGTGTTGACTTCATTCACAGGGTGGAGTTCGAAGAGGTGTCCGGGCATCGGGTTCTTATCAAGATGGGACCGGGAAATCGGGGTCCTTCGGAATGTGGAACCACCCACGAGGCCACGTCTGGAATGTCGTCGTGAGACCGGCCTCATCCTGAGGTGCGACCGGAAGGTCGGGAACCCTTTCCAGACAAAGCAGAGGAGTCGACCCTCCTGTCCAGATCAGGAGGGTAGAAGAGGCTCAGAGGAAGTGGTGCCGGAAAACTTCGGTGTTCCTCTCGAGGGAGACCGGGATGTCGGGGTGCGGAGGACCAGCCCCGGCTGATCCAGGGTATTCAAAGGGGAGACGGCGTCGGCTACTATTTATATGCTAATTAGAGATATAGAGAACAATAGAATGAAGATAGCTCAGTAGGAAAATTCAGTGGAGAAAAGAAGCTGAGTAGCTTGGTTTACGCGGGAGACCAATAAAACTTCAAGACAAGAAGTTTGCACCACTTACGTAGGCCGCAGGCGCCCTCTCGTATAGCGGAAGGTGTCTCACCCTAGACACCTTCTCGAGTGGGTCTTAGAAACCCAGGCATGATTAGTAAGCGTGGTGGG
>NW_011394317.1:0-521 GCF_000754665.1 Bison bison bison | reverse complement strand
GGAGTTCCATGCCTCAACCCAAGACGAGGCCTGACTCTCCTTTCCCCAGTCTGCAGGGACCCTGCGATCCGAGTCTGATATCAGAGGAACCCTGAGGTTCCTGCCTCAGCTGGAGAAGAGGCCCTCTTCCAATGCACCAAACCCCGTGGAGTCCCGAGAGGCCCCTCCCACCTCCAGTTTCCCTGACTTCTCAGAGCCACCATGAGAAGCCCCCTGAGGTCACCTGCACAAGTCGAGGGAAGCCAGGGTTTCCTGCCTCCACCCGAGAAAGACCTCGAGAGAGGTCTTCGTCAACACGTCTCGAGGCCAGATTCCCCTCCCATGACTCGAGAGCAATGACGCGCTCCCCCTCGCCACTCGCATGGAGACCCGACTTCCCTGGCGCCCCACGAGAGGCTCACTGACCTCGCCGTCGTACCTCGTGAGAAAACGCACCCTGGGGCCGCCGCTCGAGAACCACCCCGAGACTGCCCCGTCATCGCGGAGATGAGGGCCTTCGTCTCCTGCATGGCCTAGAGGCC
>NW_011394316.1:0-701 GCF_000754665.1 Bison bison bison | reverse complement strand
TATAGTCCAGACCAGAGCACAACTTTCTTGGCATTGGTCCAGTCTCTGTTTGGTCCAACTTCTATCAAACTTTATTACTTCCATGAAAAACATGGCTAAAGTATCCCAAACAAAAATAATATTAAATACAAACAAAAGCATAAATACAAACAAAAGTTGCTTTTGCCTTTTATATAAAGTCTGTATCACCAACGTCCTATGTGCCACTACTTAAAACCCCTGAGGTGAGAGGGTCTACACATATGTCAAAAGGGCTATTCCTTTGGGGATAAAATAATAAAATAGACTCTTGCTCTTTTAGAGAAAAGAAAAAAAAAAAGCTTCAACTCACAGATGTGTTGACTTGATTTTAGTTTTCCACATAGCATCTAGCAAGCTTTAGCCACAGAAGATTAGGAAGGAACCAGAAGTAAATATTAGTTCCAATGAAAAGGTATGACCAAAAATAATTAAACTGGGGATAACCCAAAGTGGAGGAAAATACTCTACACAGATCATATAGATTATGAGGCTGAGTCAACAATTTTCATTTACATGCATGATAATAGGTGTTCATTCTCCTACAACCTAACAGGTACATTCTTCTGCAAGAGTCTTGGTTACTGTTCAGTTCAGTTGCTCAGTCATGTCAGACTCTTTGCAACCCCGTGGACTGCAGTACAGCAGGCTTCCCTGTCCATCACCAACTCCCAGAGCTTGCT
>NW_011394315.1:0-525 GCF_000754665.1 Bison bison bison | reverse complement strand
CAGTAGTAAAGAAGAAAGAGAAGCCAGAATGTAATAATTTGCTAACCTCCTGGCTTGAACATTACAAACCCAGATGTTCTGATACTTTTATTTAATTGTAAGTCTGGGTAAGATTTATTGTGAGTACTGCTTTCTGTGAAAAGAAAAAGAGGAAAGAGGAGAAAAGGAGAACAGTAACTTAAAGCACAAAAATGAATTAGTAACAAATTAGCAGTTTTACTTCTATTTTCCAAGTGAATGCTTTAGCTGACAAACTACACATGTTTCTTCTCTTAAAAAAATTTTTTTAAGTGACATATAATTTACAATATTGTGTTAGTTTCAGGTATACAATAAGGTGATTCAGACGTATATGTATATATATATATATCTGAATATATATATTCCTTTTCAGAGTCTTTTCCATTTTATGTTACACAGTAGGTCCGTTGTAATAAATGATATCATTCTGAGAGAGTCATTTCCTAGGCAGGTTGATAGGGAGTCTAGGGGTCCCCAAGGAGAGAGGGGTCTGGAATTCTCATG
>NW_011394314.1:0-526 GCF_000754665.1 Bison bison bison | reverse complement strand
CCCGGAGTTCACCCAAACTCATGTCCATTGAGTCGGTGATGCCATCCAACCATCTCATCCTCAGTCATCCCCTTCTCCTGCCCTCAATCTTTGCCAACATTAGGGTCTTTTCATATGAGTCAGTTCTTCGCATCAGGTGCCCAAAGTATTGGAGTTTCAGCTTCAACATCAGGCCTTCCAATGAACACCAAGGACTGATCTCCTTTAGGATGGACTGCTTCCACTTACCCCCCTTCTATTTGCCATGAAGTGATAGGACCAGATGCCATGATCTTAGTGTTTTAATAGTTGAGTTTTAAGCCAGTTTTTTCACTTTCCTCTTTCACCCGTATCCAATGGTTCTTTAGTCGCTCTTCACTTTCTGCCATTAGACTGGTATCATCTGTGTATCTGAGTTTGTCGAGATTTCTCCCAGCAATCTTCATTCCAGCTTTTGAGTCATTCAGTCCAGCGTTTTGCATGATGTTCTCTGCATATAAGTTAAATAAGCAGCATGACAATACACGGCCTTCCCGTTCTCCTTCCC
>NW_011394313.1:0-581 GCF_000754665.1 Bison bison bison | reverse complement strand
CTGAGCCGAGCGACACCTGCCCGCTCATGTGCTTGATAATCGACAGCTGAGCCTCGCCACACCTGCCCGATCATCTCCTTGATAATCCCCAGGTGAGACGCGCGACACCTGCCCAGTCATCTGCTTGATAATCGCCAGCTGAGCCCTGCGACATCTGCCCGCTCATATGCTTGGTATTCGCCAGCTGAGCCCCGCGACACCTGCCCGCTCATCTGCTTGATAATCGCCAGCTGAGCCATGCGTCACCTGCCCGCTCATCTGCCTGATAATGGGCAGCTTAGCCGCGCGGCACCTGCCCATCATCTGCCTGATAATCGCCAGCTAGCCAGGTGACACCTGTCCGCTCATCTGCCTGATAAACGCCAGCTGAGCAGCGTCCTCTGCCCGCTCATCTGCTTGATAATCGCCAGCTGAGCCCCGCGACACCTGCCCGCTCATCTGCTTGATAATCGCCAGCTGAGCCACGGGACACCTGCTTGCTCATCTGCTTGATAATCGCCAGCTGAGCCTCGCCACACCTGCCCGATCATATGCTTGATAATCCCCAGCTGAGAAGCGCGACACCTGCCCACTCATCTGCC
>NW_011394312.1:278-641 GCF_000754665.1 Bison bison bison | reverse complement strand
GGGAACTTTGTGGGTCGCATCAAGGGTGCCATGTGCCCTTTCGACCTCCAATTCCTAACGTGGGACTTCCCCTGAGGCGCTGTAGCGGGAAAGGGCTTCATCTTGCCATGACGGGGGAGCCACTTGGTTTTCCTCGAGTTACGGCGGGATTCTCGAGTTACGACGGGGAATTCAGGCTGCCTCTTGTGTTGGCCGAGGCAAGTCCAATCTTCCATTCGAGTTGCGAAGGAAAGCTGGGGATTGCTCTCGAGTGACTGCAGGGCCAATAGACCTCATCTAGGCTTGTGTCCAGAAGCCAATGTTCCTCTCCAGGGGCGACAGGGATCTCGGGGTTGCATTCCAGACGCACCCGGGGAGACAGGC
>NW_011394312.1:0-113 GCF_000754665.1 Bison bison bison | reverse complement strand
CGATGACGGGGGAGTCTCGGGGTTGTTCTCGAGCGGCGGCCCCAGTGTGCGGTTTCTCACGAGGTACGACGGCGAGGTCAGTGAGCCTCTCGTGGGGCGCCAGGGAAGTCGGG
>NW_011394311.1:0-557 GCF_000754665.1 Bison bison bison | reverse complement strand
CGTCTTGGGTTGAGGCATGGAACTCCGCTTGCCTCTCGAGGTGTCCCCGGGGAGAGAGGCCACTTGTCGAGCAGTATTTGGAACCTGGGGTCTTTTCCGGACGATGCACGGGCGAGTCACTGCCCCTTCGTGTTGACTTCATTCACAGGGTGGAGTTCGGAGAGGTGTCCGGGCATCGGGTTCTTAGCAAGAGGGGACCGGGAAATCGGGGTGCTTCGCAATGTGGAAGCACCCACGAGGCCACGTCTGGAATGTCGTCGTGAGACGGGCCTCAATCTGAGGTACGCCCGGAAGGTCGGGAACCCCTTCCAGACAAAGCAGGGGAGTCGACCCTCCTGTGGAGATCAGGAGGGTAGAAGGGGCTCAGAGGAAGTGGTGCAGGAAAACCTCTGTGTTCCTCTCCAGGGAGACCGGGATGCCGGGGAACTTTGTGGGGGCGCATCAAGGGTGCCAAGTACCGTTTCGACCTCCAATTCCTAACGTGGGACTTCTCCTGAGACGCTGTAGCGGGAAAGGGCTTCATCTTGCGATGACGGGGAACCACGTGGTTTTTCTCG
>NW_011394310.1:0-700 GCF_000754665.1 Bison bison bison | reverse complement strand
TTGCTGTAGTTCAGGAAAAAAAAACAAAAAAACACAAAACTCCATTTACAAAAAGGCAAGCAGAGAGGAGGAGCTAAT
The DNA here is from genome assembly GCF_000754665.1 of Bison bison bison. Taxonomy (NCBI): domain Eukaryota; kingdom Metazoa; phylum Chordata; class Mammalia; order Artiodactyla; family Bovidae; genus Bison; species Bison bison. Next base: position 622 of record NW_011394310.1, on the reverse strand, counting down.
ATGGTGGAGGAATAGGACGGGGAGACCACTTTCTTTCCCACAAATTCATCAAACGAACATTTAAACACCGAGTAAATTTCACAAAACAACTTCTGAATGCTGACAGAGGACATCAGGCACCCAGAAAAGCAGTCTATTGTCTTCAAAAGAAGGTAGGAAAAAAAAAAAAAAGACAAAAGAGGGAGGGATGGAGCTTCATCCTGGGAAGGGAGTCTTAACAAGAGAGAAGTTTCCAAACACCGGGAAACACTCTCACTGCCGAGTCTGTGCTGAGCCTTGGAAGCACAGAGGGCAACATAACAGGGAGGAAAAATAATAATTAAACCCACAGATTACGAGCTCAACGGTAACTCCCCCAGTGGAGAAGCAGCGCAGACGCCTGCACCCACCACTAGCAAGCAAGGGGCTGGTCAGGGAGGCACGGGCTGCATTGCTTAAAGTAAGGAACTGGCCTGAATGCCCCGAGCACTATCTGACTGAACTAACTTGGGCTAGCAAACCAGACTGTGGGATAACTACCATGCAAAAAGCCAGCCCTAACCTAAGACACTGCCAGGCCCACACACAGAACAAAAGACTGAACAGAGATAGCCGGCTGCAGACCATCCCCTCCAGTGATAGG
>NW_011394309.1:0-554 GCF_000754665.1 Bison bison bison | reverse complement strand
GGGAGTGGGTTGCCATTTCCTTCTCCGGCGGGATCTTCCGACCCAGGGATCAAACCCCAGTCTCCTGCGCGCGGATGCCTTGCCATCTGAACCAGGACATTGCTAATTCCCTAGGCAAAATACAAAGAATAGAGCTCGTGTTCTACTAAATGGAAAGATGATTTCAGAAACAGAAGCTGTCCTTTGTTGGTATCTTTGAATCTTTATGTAGTTTTCGTTGATTTTTACTGTTAAGGCTAACTGAACAAGGCAAGAGAGAAACCCCAGAATTGAAAAGCAATTGACGGTTTTGAAAGAAACATGTGCAGGTGAAGCTCTCTTCCTTTTTGAGAGATGGTTAAATGCAAAATCTTGATTCAACACATATGACTTTTGTGCACTTTCTTTCAAATCTCCATGACAAAACCCTAAGGCGTCCAGGAAGAAAGGAGTAGAGGGGCAGACACAAAGAGCAACCTCTCCCCTTGGTGCCATTGCAACCAGCTGCTTAGTTCCTTCATCTCAAGGACTATCATCTGGGCTTCTCTGGTTTGTCTGATTCTTGTTTCGGGGAC
>NW_011394308.1:0-659 GCF_000754665.1 Bison bison bison | reverse complement strand
TACTCTTGTGATAAACCTCTGCTTCTACATTGGATTTTTACAGTTCTTTGGAGGATTCCTTGTTTTCCCATTTATTTTTGATTTTTTTTTTATTATTTTCTATTTTTATTGTTTTAAATTTTAATTTTTTAAACCTATTATATTTATTCCATTGTTTGCCTTTCCTCTGTTCTTGTCCCCTTGCAGTTAAACTTTAAACAAACCTTGTTCATCTACCTCTGTTGAACCTCGCATATCTATTCTTTCTTTCTTTTCTTTCCTTCCTTTCCTCTCAACATTTTGTTAGTTTTATTTTCAGTGCTTTCATCCCCACTTGGGACTTTGCTTTAGATTTCTTTTCCAGCTTGTGCACTCGTTAGTTTTGTGCTTAACTGGTAGATATCATTTTTGGTTTCCCTTGTTTGCTAGGTCAGCCTATGTAGTTTATTTTTGTTGAACTGTTTGGATTTTGCTGATGGTTGTATGTGTGTATATTCTCATATATTGGAATATATGTGTATATTCCTTTATTTTAATTATTATTTGTGTGACAGTGTAACTGCCATTTGTCAGGGGTTCACCTTTGGTTTCTTCTTTGTTTTTTTTGGTATTATTTATTTTTAATTCTAACTTAATACCATAACAAACCACCTGTTGTAACGGTGTTCCTGGCCAATGAT
>NW_011394307.1:0-511 GCF_000754665.1 Bison bison bison | reverse complement strand
ATGGCATATGTCTTATCCTGCCTAGGTCAATAAATACACAACTACTGTAAAATTATTTGTTGTATTTCAAATGAATTTTATGAAACTCAGATATTTGCTGAGGTTGTTTTGGCTTCTTTGTTTCATATGAAATTTCAGTATTTTTTTCTTTAATACTTGGGATTTTCATTAGCTTAACTTTCCTTGCTTCAGTTGTGTCCAACTCTTTACCATCCAGTGGACTTCAGCTTTCCAGACCTTCTTGTCCATGGGATTCTCCAGGCAAGAATACTGGAGTGGGTTGCCATGCCCTCCTCTAGGGGTCTTCCTAACCCAGGGATCTAACCCACGTTCTATTACAGTCTCCTGCTTTGGAAGGCAGATTCTTTACCACTATTGCCACCTGGGAAGCCCTTTTAAATATTCCTTTCCATTATTGTTTATCACAGGATTATGAATATAATTCCCTATGCTATACAACAGTACCTCGTTGTTTATCAATTCTATATAAAATAGTTTGTATTTGCTAACC
>NW_011394306.1:0-550 GCF_000754665.1 Bison bison bison | reverse complement strand
AGCAGGACAGCCACAGATGCTGCCATGAAAGGGCAGCAGGTGCCCTCCTCCCTTGTTTTCTGCCTGGGCGGCCACCGGGTTTTGAAACCCATGCACCCTACTAAGTTTCTAGGGTGCAATTCGTGGACCCTCCCTTTCCCATCCCAGCAGGTGGTCAAGGGCCCGCTGGCCTCCAAAGTGCCAGAAGCAGGGCTGGGCCAGCCGGCCAGAGATCAGGGTTCTGGCCCTTGGACTTGCAGCGGACACTAGGCTGCTTGGGAAAACCACGCGGCTCTGACCTTTCAGCAAAGGGGTGGAGCGGTAAAGGCCTTGAGCCCAAAGGCGAGGCCTTTCTGCGACCGCCAGGTTGTGCCGACAGAGGGCGGACTACGTGGTTCCCTGCTCCACGCAGTCCCAGTTCCTTGACCTGTGGTCCGCACCCCTCCGCCGCGCCCACTGGATGCCGACCCTTGGGGACGCAGGAGCGCACGCAATGGGCGTTCCCAGCCGCCATGGCGACCCCTGAGAGGCTCACTGACCTCGCCGTCCTACCTCGTGAGAAACTGGACAC
>NW_011394305.1:0-545 GCF_000754665.1 Bison bison bison | reverse complement strand
GCTTTTTAATATGCTGTCTAGGTTGTTCAAAACCTTCCTTCTAAGGAGTAAGCCTCTTTTAATTTCATGGCTGCAGTCACCATCTACAGTGATTTTAGAGCCCCCCAAAATAATGTCTGACACTGTTTCCACTGTTTCCCCATCTATTTCCCATGAAACGATGGGACCGGGTGCCATGATCTCTGTTTTCTGAATATTCAGCTTTAAGCGAACTTTTTCAGTCTCCTCTTTCACTTTACCAAGAGGCTTTTTAGTTCCTCTTCACTTTCTGCCACAAGGGTGGCGTCATCTGCATATATGAGGTTATTGAAATGTTTCCCAACAAGTTTCTTCCAGTCCACCATTTCTCATGATGTACTCTGCATAGAAGTTAAATAAGCAGGGTGACAATATACAAACTTGACGTACTCCTTTTCCTATTTGGAACCAGTCTGTTGTTCCATGTCCAGTTCTAACTGTTGCTTCCTGACCTGCATACAGATTTCTCAAGAGGAAGGTCAGGTGCTCTGGTATTCCTATCTCTTTAAGAATTTTCCACTAGTTTA
>NW_011394304.1:0-524 GCF_000754665.1 Bison bison bison | reverse complement strand
GTGAAAAAGTTGGCTTAAAACTCAACATTCAGAAAACTAAGATCATGGCATCTGGTCCCATCACTTCATAGCAAATAGATGGGGGAAACAATGAAAACAGTGACAGACTTTATTTTCTTGGGCTCCAAAATCACTGCAGATGGTACTGTAGCCATGAAATTAAAAGACACTTGCTCCTTGGAAGAAAAGCTATGACCAACCTAGACAGCATTTTAAAAAGCAGAAACATTACTTTGCCAACAGAGGTCTGACTATTCAAAGCTATGGTTTTTCCAGTAGTCATGTATGGATGTGAGAGTTGGACTATAAAGAAAGCTGAGCGCTGAAGAATTGATGCTTTTGAACTGTGGTGTTGGAGAAGACTCTTGAGAGTCTCTTGGACTGCAAGGAGATCCAACCAGTCCATCCTAAAGGAAATCAGTCTTGAATATTCACTGGAAGGACTGATGTTGAAGCTGAAACTCCAATACTTTGGCCACCTGATGCGAAGAACTGACCCATTGGAAATGACTCTGATGCTGAGA
>NW_011394303.1:0-575 GCF_000754665.1 Bison bison bison | reverse complement strand
TTTTATATCTTTTTCTCTTTGAAAAGTGTGGCTAGAATTTCCAAAACTAGTAGTGATGAGTATGGGCATCCTTGTCTTAATGCTGACTTTAAGGAAATGTTTAAGTTTTGATTATTGATAATAATGTTTGAAGTGGTTTTGTCATATTAGGCTTTCATTATGTTGAGGTATGTTCCATCTATGACTACTTTGGCAGAGTTTTTTTTTTTTTCATAAAAATCTCTGAATTTTATTGAATTCAAATTTGAATTTTCTTCTGTTTTGGAGAAGGCAATGACACCCCACTCCAGTACTCTTGCCTGGAAAATCCCATGGACGGAGGAGCCTGGAAGGCTGCAGTGCATGGCATTGCTAAGAGTCGGACACGACTGAGCGACTTCACTTTCACTTCTCACTTTCATGCATTGGAGAAGGAAATGGCAACCCACTCCAGTGTTCTTGCCTGGAGAATCCCAGGGACGGGGAAGCCTGGTGGGCTGCTGTCTATGGAGTCGCATGGAATCAGACACGACTGAAGTGACTTAGCAGCAGCAGCTGTTTAGCCTCCAAATTATTTGTGTTTCCTCTATGTTTTT
>NW_011394302.1:0-506 GCF_000754665.1 Bison bison bison | reverse complement strand
TTCCGGTCGCACCTCAGGATGAGGCCGGTCTCACGACGACATTCCAGACGTGGCCTTGTGGGTGGTTCCCCATTCGGAAGGACCCCGATTTCCCGGTCCCCTCTTGATAAGAACCCGATGCCCGGACACCTCTTCGAACTCCACCCTGTGAATGAAGTCAACACGAAGGGGTAGTGACTCGCCCGTGCATCGTCGGGAAAACACCCCCAGGTTCCAAATACCGCTCGACAAGTGGCCTGTCTCCCCGGGAATACCTCGAGAGGCAAGCGGAGTTCCATGCCTCAACACAAGACGAGGCCTGACTCTCCTGTCCCAAGTCTGCAGGGACCCTCGGGAGTCGGAGTCTGAAGTCAGAGGAACCCTCGAGGTTCCTGCCTCAACTGGAGATGAGGCCCTCTTCCAATGCACCTAACCCAGTGGAGGGCCGAGAGGCCCCTCCCACCTCCAGTTTCCCTGACTTCTCAGAGCCACCATGAGAAGCCCCCTCGAGGTCACCTGCACAAGTC
>NW_011394301.1:0-501 GCF_000754665.1 Bison bison bison | reverse complement strand
AGTGGAAGCAAAGAACCCCGCTCTGCTCTCGAGTCGCGACGGGTCTCTCTTGGAGCTCACTGGGTGGACTAAAGAAGTCAAGCCTCCTGTGGCGTTTGGAGAGAGGTCGCGAGGTTGGCCTCTAGGCCATGCAGGAGACGAAGGCCCTCATCTCCGCGATGACGGGGGAGTCTCGGGGTGGTTCTCGAGCGGCGGCCCCAGGGTGCGGTTTCTCACGAGGTACGACGGCGAGGTCAGTGAGCCTCTCGTGGGGCGCCAGGGAAGTCGGGTCTCCATGCGAGTGGCGAGCGGGAGCGCGTCATTGCTCTCGAGTCATGGTAGGGGAACCTGGCCTCGAGACGTGTGGAAGAAGGTCTCTCGAGGTCTTTCTCGGGTTGAGGCAGGAAACCCTGGCTTCCGTCGACTTGTGCAGGTGACCTCAGGGGGCTTCTCATGGTGGCTCTGAGAAGTCAGGGAAACTGGAGGTGGGGGGGGGGCCTCGTCGGGACTCCGACGGGGTTT
>NW_011394300.1:0-552 GCF_000754665.1 Bison bison bison | reverse complement strand
TTGGTTTACGCGGAAAACCAATAAAACTTCAAACCAAGAAGTTTGCACCACTTACATAGGCCACAGGCGTCCTTCTGTTCTCCCGTGGGTGAGGAGACACTGAGGCCTCCCTGGTCGGATCTTAGAAGCCCCAGCAAAATTAGTAAGCTTGGCGGGCCACCACGCTCCAGATGGAGACTCAGCCAGAGGCTGAGAGAGAGAGAGAATGACATGGGAGGCCAAGCTCCAATGAGCAAGGCCCATAGCTTTATTTTTAACAGGGGCTTTTATACCATAAGTTGTACATAGAGGATAATAGAGGGCGTGAAATCATGCAAAGTCAGCAGTCTTTGATCCTTATCGAAACCAGGGTTTCTTTTCTGCCAATTTATCATATACAAATGGTTTAGGTGATTTACATCATCTTCTGGCCAGAAGGCATATTAACATTTTATGACTCTGACAAAGGTTTGTCAACCATAATACTTATTTTCTCTAAGAGTAATTATTTTAAGGTTTGGCACCATCCTCCGAAGGTGTTAGATAAAGTTGCATTCCTATAGGGCAGAGGTG
>NW_011394299.1:0-559 GCF_000754665.1 Bison bison bison | reverse complement strand
AGGGATTTGATTTAGGTCATACCTGAATGGTCTTGTGGTTTTCCCTACTTTCTTCAATTTAAGTCTGAATTTGGCAATTGGTATTAACATTAGGGAGAAGTAAATAGCATTTTTCTAAATTGTTAGACACTATGCCTCAATCAGTAGTTCCGATTAAAAAAAATAATGACCAAAGTGTTTTTTTTTTACCTTAGTCCTTCACTTGTTCATATACACCTACAGCCTGTCAAATTCTACTCAAAAACTTGTTAAAGATTTTTTTTAATTACACTAAATCCATGGATGAATTGGGAAGTGACTTTCTTACAGTATTGAGTCCTCCAGTACTAGAAAATAATCTTGTCTTCCATCTATTTTTGTCAGTAAATAGAAATACAAGAATATTGTATATATTGGCCTTATATAAATACATGCAAAATTCACTTATTAAGTCTAATAGTTTGTAATTTAAATTTCACATATACTTAAATCATGGCTCCTGTGACAAAATGATGTATTTTATTTCCTTCTATACTAAACCTACATCGTCCTTTTATGTTGTCATGTTGTCTTCCTACAC
>NW_011394298.1:0-649 GCF_000754665.1 Bison bison bison | reverse complement strand
GATTTCAGACTCCGATCGCAGGGTCCCTGCAGACTGGGGACAGGAGAGTCAGGCCTCGTCTTGGGTTGAGGCATGGAACTCCGCTTGCCTCTCGAGGTGTCCCCGGGGAGCGAGGTCCACTTTTTGGAGCTGTATTTGGAACCTGGGGGTTTTTTCCGGACGATGCACGGGCGAGTCACTGCCCCTTCGTGTTGACTTCATTCCCAGGGTGGAGTTCGGAGAGGTGTCGGGGCATCAGGTAATTACCAAGTGGGGACCGGGAAATCTGGGTGCGTGGCAATGTGGAAGCACCCACGAAGCCACGTCTGGAATGTCGTCGTGAGACCGGCCTCATCCTGAGGTGCGACCGGAAGGTCGGGAACCCCTTCCAGACAAAGCAGGGGAGTCGACCCTCCTGTCGAGATCAGGAGGGTAGAAGGGGCTCAGAGGAAGTGGTGCCGGAAAACCTCGGGGTTCCTCTCCAGGGAGACCGGGTTACCTGGAAACTTGGTGGGGCCCATCAAGGGTGCCAAGGACCGTTTCGACCTCCAATTCCTAACGTGGGACTTCTCCTGAGACGCTGTAGCGGGAAAGGGCTTCATCTTGCGATGACGGGGAACCACGTGGTTTATCTCGAGTTGCGGCGGGATTCTCCAGTTACGACGGGGAA
>NW_011394297.1:0-646 GCF_000754665.1 Bison bison bison | reverse complement strand
GACAACAAACAAATGCTACTAGGAGTAATGCCCATACATATCAAACTATCTAGGTGAACCATGTTTTACTTATGTAGCATGATTTGCATATATTGAAGAATCTTTGCATCCCTGGAATAAATCCAACTTGATCATGGTGTATGAGCTTTTTGATGTGTTACTGAAATCTGTTTGCTAAAATTTTGTTGAGGATTTTTGTATCTATGTTCATCAGTGATATTGGCCTGTAGTTTTCTTTTTCGTGTTGTCTTTGTCTGGTTTTGGTATTAGGGTGATGGTGGCCTCATAGAATGAGTTTGGAAGTGTTCTTCCTCTACAATTTTTTTGAAAGAATTTCAAGAAGGATAGGCATTAGCTCTTCTCTAAATGTTTGATAGAATTCTCCTGTGAAGCCATCTGGTCCTGAGCTTTGGTTTTTTGGGATATTTTTGATCACAGCTTCAATTTCAGTGCTTGTAACTGGATGTTCATAATTTCTATTTCTTCCTGGTTCAGTCTTGGAAGATTGAACTTTTCTAAGAATCTGTCCACTTCTTCCAGGTTATCCATTTTACTGCCATATAGTTGTTCATAATAGTCTCTTATAATCCTTTGTATTTCTGCACTGTCTGTTGTAAACTCTCCTTTTTCATTTCTAATTTTGTTG
>NW_011394296.1:0-638 GCF_000754665.1 Bison bison bison | reverse complement strand
GAGAGAGAGTGTTCTATTTTCATGGCTGTAATCACTGTCCCCAGTGATTTTGGAGCCCAAGACACTGTTGTGTTTCCATGTTTAACCATTGTATTTGGAAAACTCTGCATTTAGCCTTTGTTCTGCATCATTTTGTAACCAAGTCCTAATTTGCCTGTTACCCACATATCTCCTGACTTCCTGTTTTACATCACAATCAGCTATCATGAAAAGGGCATCTCTTTTGGGTGTTAATTTTAGAAAATCTTGGCTGTTTTCCTAAAACTATTCAAATTCCCTGGTAGCGTCAATGGTAAAGATTTGAAATACAGAAATTTGCATTGTTCATCTACAAAAATCTACATCCAAATTTTCATACAAAATTAAGGAATTCCACATTTGCAGTAGGAAACATAATCATCCTGAATTTCACATGTGAATTATAGAGAATTCCAACTTTCAAATAGAATTGACACCTATATTTTCCTATGTGAAATTTAGAGACTCATATAGGAAAATCTACACCAAAATACTTATATGTGAAATATAGAGAATTTATATTTCATTTAGGAATAGTGCCCTTGATTTTTATATTTGAAAGATAGGAACTCCATATTCAAGCAGTCAATTCAGCATCTGGATATTCAATGAAATACAGG
>NW_011394295.1:4400-4820 GCF_000754665.1 Bison bison bison | reverse complement strand
AGCATCACTAACCTAGAGATCTTCACTTTTGCATGAAGCATATTTGATTATTTTTAAAAAGGAATATAAAGCTATTTATTGCCCACTGTTCACCAGTATTTACAATAAAGTAAAAACATACAGTTGAATAACATTCTGATTACTACAAAGTTATTGCTTTTCTTGGCTTCTGCTGAACTAGTAACCCAAAATACTGAGAAAATTGAGCCTTCGTGTAAGGAATAGGTTGGGGTGAAGTCTGAAAAAACATGCAGGTCAAGCATAGATTAGAAAAGTTTGTTCACTCATTTATTCCTATAGATCACAAATAGCCAATATCTTAAAATTATCTGATTAGGTTTCCATGAATAAATCTGAGACATCCCGTATATTACAACCTTTCCTAAATATAGCACGGGAACTTTAATTTCTTGTAAAACA
>NW_011394295.1:0-367 GCF_000754665.1 Bison bison bison | reverse complement strand
TTATAGTCCAGCTCTCACATCTGTACAAGACTACTGGAAAAATCAGTAGTGAAAGAGGAGAGTGAAAAAGCCACCCATTTAACAGATGAAGAAACTGAGACCCAGATTCATGACACTCTGGATTCCCATGTTGAAACTCTTTCTATAACGTTACATTCAATTAATTTTGTTCCAGAAATTGTCTAATTTTTCCTTATTTGTGCTTTCAGGCAGCAAATAGTTACTGAGCACTTAATAAAGGATTGTCAAAAGAAGCGTGGCCAAGAGGGGCTGCCCAAGGTTGGGGCAGCCACCGAGAGTGCCAGGCTGCGTCAGCACAGGAGCGGCCGAAAGGAGCTACCCCACGCCCGAGGTCAGGGCCGGTGGC
>NW_011394294.1:0-502 GCF_000754665.1 Bison bison bison | reverse complement strand
AATACCAGACCACCTGACCTGCCTCTTGGAAAAACTGTATGCAGGTCAGGAAGCAACAGTTAGAACTCGTCATGGAACAACAGACTGGTTCCAAATAGCAAAAGAGTAAGTCAAGGCTGTATATTGTCACCCTGCTTATTTAACTTCTATGCAGTGTATATCATGAGAAACTCTGGACTGGAAGAAGCAAAAGCTGGAATCAAGATTGCAGGGAGAATTATCAATAACCTCAGATATGCAGATGATACCACCCTTATGGCAGAAAGTGAAGAGGAGCTAAAAAGCCTCTTGATGCAAGTGAAAGTGGAGAGTGAAAAAGTTGGCTTAAAGCTCAACATTCAGAAAATGAAGATGATGGCATCCAGTCCCATGTACTTTGTGGGAAATAGATGGGGAAACAGTGGAAACAATGTCAGACTTTATTTTGGGGGGATCCAAAAGCACTGCAGATGGTGACTGCAGCCATGAAATTAAAAGACGCTTACTCCTTGAAAGGAAAGTT
>NW_011394293.1:0-506 GCF_000754665.1 Bison bison bison | reverse complement strand
TTTGCTTCCACTCGACATGAATGCCTGTTCCCCGGGTGTGTCTGAAATGCAACCCTGAGATCCCTGTCGCCCCTGGAGAGGAACATTGGCTTCTGGACAGAAGCCTAGATGAGGTCTATTGGTCCTGCAGTCACTCGAGAGCAATCTCCAGCTTTCCTTCGCAACTCGAATGGAAGATTGGACTTCCCTTGGCCAACACAAGAGGCATCCTGAATTCCCCGTCGTAACTCGAGAATCCCGCCGCAACTCGAGAAAAACCACGTGGTTCACCCGTCATCGCAAGATGAAGCCATTTCCCGCTACAGCGTCTCAGGAGAAGTCCCACGTTAGGTATTGGATGTCGAAACGGTACTTGGCACCCTTGATGCGACCCACAAAGTTCCCTGGCATCCCGGTCTCCCTCGAGAGGAACACCGAGGTTTTCCGGCACCACATCATCAGAGCCACTTCTACCCTCCTGATCTGGACAGGAGGGTCGACTCCTCTGCTTTGTCTGGAAGGGGTTC
>NW_011394292.1:0-557 GCF_000754665.1 Bison bison bison | reverse complement strand
CCAGAAAGAACCAGAGTCTGCCTACTTTCATGCTTTGTGTTCCCACCTCTGATTTCACTGTGGGCTGTCCCCCAACTCCATCTCTCTCTGTCCAAGAGTTAACTTACAGCTCCAATTCATAAAGTTCCTTGTCATTCTTCCCTTTAACTTCCAGCTGAGTCTCCATCTGGAGCGCGGAACCCACCAGGCTTACTAATTATGCCTGGGCTGCTAAGACCCACTCGAGAAGGTGTCTAGGGTGAGGCACCTTCCGCTATTCAAGAGGGCGCCTGCAGCCTACATAAGTGGTGCAAACTTCTTGTCTTGAAGTTTGATTGGTCTCCCGGGTAAACCAAGCTACTCAGTCTCTTTTCTCCACCAAATTTTCCTACTGAGCTATCCTCATATTATTATTCTTGACATCTCTGATTAGCATATAAATAGTTGCCTAGGCCATCTCTCCTTCGAATACCCTGGATCAGCTGGGGCTGGTCCCCGGCAGGTGGCGCCCGAACAGGGACCTCAGGAGGCAATACTCAAAGAGCTGAGCAGACACTAACCACGCAATCAGCAGGCAA
>NW_011394291.1:0-518 GCF_000754665.1 Bison bison bison | reverse complement strand
TGGCTGATCAGGAACTGACCACCTGACTGCGCATGCAGTTATCACGTGGCTGGTCCTTCACTGACCACGTGTTTATCATACGGTGATCACGTGACTGAGAGGCGCTGATCACGTTACTGTGCCGTCACTGATCACGTGGTTGGTCACGCACTGATATCGTGACTGAGCATGCACTGATCATGTGCCGGGAGCCGGTGAGGCATTCCACTCTGGACAAAGGTCATGAGGAATGAGGCTGGGCATACGCAAATGCGGGATGGAGCCTCAGGAGTCCGCCCGGATATTCTCGAGCATCTCCCCCCCAAAAAACCAGAGTCTGCCTACTTATTTGCTTTGTGATCTCACCTCTGATTTCACTGGGTGCTGTTCCCCACCAGCATCTCGCTCTCTCTGTCAAAGAGTTACCTTACAGCTCCAATTCATAAAGTTCCTTGTCATTCTTCCCTTTAACTTCCAGCTGAGTCTCCATCTGGAGCGCGGAACCCACCACGCTTACTAATTATGCCTGGGCTGCTAAG
>NW_011394290.1:0-557 GCF_000754665.1 Bison bison bison | reverse complement strand
TCTGGACACAAGCCTAGATGAGGTCTATTGGCCCTGCAGTCACTCGAGAGCAATCCCCAGCTTCCTTTCACAACTCGAAAGGAAGATTGGACTTCCCTGGGACAACACAAGAGGCATCCCGAATTCCCCGTCGTAACTCGAGAATCCCGCCGCAACTCGAGAAAAACCACGTGGTTCCCCCGTCATCGCAAGATGAAGCCCTGTCCCGCTACAGCGTCTCAGGAGAAGTCCCACGTTAGGAATTGGAGGTCGAAACGGTACTTGGCACCCTTGATGCGCCCCCACAAAGTTCCCCGGCATCCCGGTCTCCCTGGAGAGGAACACCGAGGTTTTCCGGCACCACTTCCTCTGAGCCCCTTCTACCCTCCTGATCTCGACAGGAGGGTCGACTCCCCTGCTTTGTATGGAAGGGTTCCCGACCTTCCGGTCGCACCTCAGGATGAGGCCGGTCTCACGACGACATTCCAGACGTGGCCTCGTGGCTGCTTCCACATTGCGAAGCACCCCGATTTCCCGGCCCCTCTTGATACAACTCGATGCCCGGACACCTCTCCGAA
>NW_011394289.1:3521-4114 GCF_000754665.1 Bison bison bison | reverse complement strand
TCTCCAGTTGAGGCAGGAACCTCAGGGTTCCTCTGATTTCAGACTCCGATCGCAGGGTCCCTGCAGACTGGGGACAGGAGAGTCAGGCCTCGTCTTGGGTTGAGGCATGGAACTCCGCTTGCCTCTCGAGGTGTCCCCGGGGAGAGAGGCCACTTGTCGAGCGGTATTTGGAACCTGGGGGTCTTTTCCGGACGATGCCCGGGCGAGTCACTGCCCCTACGTGTTGACTTCATTCACAGGGTGGAGTTCGGAGAGGTGTCCGGGCATCGGGTTCTTACCAAGAGGGGACCGGGAAATCGGGGTGCTTCGCAATGTGGAAGCACCCACGAGGCCACGTCTGGAATGTCGTCGTGAGACCGGCCTCATCCTGAGGTGCGACCGGAAGGTCGGGAACCCCTTCCAGACAAAGCAGGGGAGTCGACCCTCCTGTGGAGATGAGGAGGGTAGAAGGGGCTCAGAGGAAGTGGTGCCGGGAAAACCTCGGTGTTCCTCTCCAGGGAGACCGGGGATGCCGGGGGAACTTTGGTGGGGGCGCGATCAAGGGTGCCAAGTACCGTTTCGACCTCCAATTCCTAACGTGGGACTTCTCCTGA
>NW_011394289.1:0-452 GCF_000754665.1 Bison bison bison | reverse complement strand
CACGAGGTACGACGGCGAGGTCAGTGAGCCTCTCGTGGGGCGCCAGGGAAGTCGGGTCTCCATGCGAGTGGCGAGGGGTAGCGGGTCGATTGCTCTCGAGTCATGGTAGGGGAACCTGGCCTCGAGACGTGTTGAAGAAGGTCTCTCGAGGTCTTTCTCGGGTTGAGGCAGGAAACCCTGGCTTCCCTCGACTTGTGCAGGTGACCTCAGGGGGCTTCTCATGGTGGCTCTGAGAAGTCTGGGAAACTGGAGGTGGGTGGGGGGCCTCTCGGGACTCCACGGGGTTTTGTGCATTGGAAGAGGGCCTCATCTCCAGTTGAGGCAGGAACCTCAGGGTTCCTCTGATTTCAGACTCCGATCGCAGGGTCCCTGCAGACTGGGGACAGGAGAGTCAGGCCTCGTCTTGGGTTGAGGCATAGAACTCCGCTTGCCTCTCGAGGTGTCCCCGGGGA
>NW_011394288.1:0-562 GCF_000754665.1 Bison bison bison | reverse complement strand
TCAGTTCTAATGAGGTGGATGAAACTAGGAGCCTATTATACAGAGTGAAGTAAGCCAGAAGGAAAAACGTAAATACAGTGTACTAACGCATATATATGGAATTTAGAAAGATGGTAACGATAACCCTGTATACGAGACAGCAAAAGAGACATTGATGTATAGAACAGTCTTATGGACTCTGTGGGAGAGGGAGAGGGTGGGAAGATTTGGGAGAATGGCATTGAAACATGTGAAACGTCATGTATGAAACGAGATGCCAGTCCAGGTTCAATGCACGATGCTGGATGCTTGGGGCTGGTGCACTGGGATGACCCAGAGGGATGGTGTGGAGAGGGAGGAGGCAGGAGGGTTCAGGATGGGGAACACATGTATACTAATTAAATAATTTTCTATTAAAGAAAAAAAAAAGAACCTACTGTACAGTACAGGGAACTGCCAATATTCTATAATAAACTATATGGGAAAATAATGTGAAAAAGAATGGATACATGTATAACTGAATCACTTTGCTGTACATCTGAAACACACAACACTGTAAATCAACTGTACTCCAATATAAAAT
>NW_011394287.1:0-552 GCF_000754665.1 Bison bison bison | reverse complement strand
ACCCCTGCATGATTAGTCACGTGATCAGTGCATGATGAGCCATGGGATCACTGCATGAGAGCCATGTGATCAGTGCATGATAGCTACGTGATAAGTGCATGATCAGGCACGTGATCAGTTCATGATCAGCCACGTGATCAGTGAAAGATCAGCTATGGGATCAGTGCATGCACAGTCACGTGATCAGTACATGCACAGTCACGTGATCAGTGCATGCACAGTCACGTGTTCAGTGTATGATCAGCTTCGTGATCAGTGCATGGTCAGCCACGTTATCAGTGCATGATCAGGCACGTGAAGAGTGCATGATCAGTCAAGACTATCAGTGTATGATAGCAAGGTTATCAGTGCATGATCAGCCAGGTGATCAGTGCATGATCAGCCACGTGATGAGTGCATGCATAGTCACGTGATCAGTATATGATCAGCTTCGTGATCAGTGCATGATCAGCCACGTGTTCAGTGCATGATAGACACCTGATCAGTGCATGATAGCCACATGATCAGTGCATGATCAGTCACGTGATCGGGGCGTGTGTAGTCACGTGATCA
>NW_011394286.1:0-555 GCF_000754665.1 Bison bison bison | reverse complement strand
CGGGAGCCGGGGAGGCATTCCACTCCGGACAAAGGTCATGAGGAAGGAGGCTCGGCATACGCAAATGCGTGATCGAACCTCAGGAGTCCACCCGAATATTCTCGAGGATCTCCCCCCCAAAAAAACCAGAGTCTGCCTACTGTATTGCTTTGTGCTCTCACCTCTGATTTCACTGGGGGCTGTCCCCCACCACCATCTCGCTCTCTCTGTCAAAGAGTTAACTTACAGCTCCAATTCATAAAGTGCCTTGTCATTCTTCCTTAACTTCCAGCTGAGTCTCCATCTGGAGCGCGGAACACACCACGCTTCCTAATTATGCCTGGGCTGCTAAGACCCACTCGAGAAGGTGTCTAGGGTGAGGCACCTTTCGCTATTCGAGAGGGCGCCTGCGGCCTACGTAAGTGGTGCAAACTTCTTGTCTTGAAGTTTGATTGGTCTTCCGCGTAAACCAAGCTCCTCAGTCTCTTTTCTCCACCGAATTTTCCTACTGAGCTCTCCTCATACTATTCTTCTTGACATCTCTGATTAGCATATAAATAGTCGCCTAGGCCATCT
>NW_011394285.1:0-691 GCF_000754665.1 Bison bison bison | reverse complement strand
GTGGCCTGTCTCCCCGGGAACACCTCGAGAGGCAAGCGGAGTTCCATGCCTCAACCCAAGACGAGGCCTGACTCTCCTGTCCCCAGTCTGCAGGGACCCGGTGATCAGAGTCTGAAATCAGAGGAACCCTGAGGTTCCTGCCTCAGCTGGAGATGAGGCCCTCTTCCAATGCACCAAACCCCGTGGAGTCCCGAGCGGCCCCTCCCACCTCCAGTTTCCCTGACTTCTCAGAGCCACCATGAGAAGCCCCCTGAGGTCACCTGCACAAGTCGAGGGAAGCCAGGGTTTCCTGCCTCCACCCGAGAAAGACCTCGAGAGACCTTCTTCAACACGTCTCGAGGCCAGATTCCCCTCCCATGACTCGATAGCAATGACGCGCTCCCCCTCTCCACTGGCATGGAGACCCGATTTCCCTGGCGCCCCACGAGAGGCTCACTGACCTCGCCGTCGTACCTCGTGAGAAACCGCACCCTGGGGCCGCCGCTCGAGAACCACCCCGAGACTCCCCCGTCATCGCGGAGATGAGGGCCTTCGTCTCATGCATGGCCTAGAGGCCGATCTCGCGACCTCTCTCCAAACGCCTCAGGAGGCTTGACTCCCTTTAGTCCACCCAGTGAGCTCCAAGAGATACCCGTCGCGACTCGAGAGCAGAGCGGGGTTCTTTGCTTCCACTCGAGATGAATGCCTGTCT
>NW_011394284.1:0-547 GCF_000754665.1 Bison bison bison | reverse complement strand
CTCCCCAAGACCCCCTGCCTCTGGCCCAGCAGCTGGGTCGGCTGCAGAATCCCTGGCGCTGTGGCCCGGCCAGGCCTCCAGATCCTCCCCCGACAGTGCCCAGCGCCCGGCTCAGGGGTCCTGGACGCGGAACCGTGCCCTCGGGGCCGGGGCGCCCAACCCCAGCGGCCTCACCGTTCTCCGGGCCCAGGAGGCGGCCGCCCTGTTTGTGCACGCAGCCCGCCACCTCGCTGCGGCGCCTCTTCCAGCAGGGCCCCTGTCCCCGCCCACCTGCTCCCCGTCGGCCAAGCCCCCCGGCCCGGCCCCGCCGTCTCCTCCCACCCTCCCTCCCCGCCCCGCTACCCCTGAGCGCCCCGGGGCTCAGCCCGGCCCGGGCCAAAGTGCGCCTGGAGCTCCCCGCCCCTCGCAGCCGGATTCCCAGGCCCTACCCATTACCTCTGTACCCCCCTGGCCCTGCTCTCCTCTGGGGGCTCCGCTGCTGCCCGCCCCCCCAACTCCCTGCCGCGCCAGGTCTGGCCTCGCGCCCCGCGCCTGGCGCGCCACCCTC
>NW_011394283.1:0-680 GCF_000754665.1 Bison bison bison | reverse complement strand
GTACAACCAGCGCACCTTCTCAGGCGGATGTTGACCGTCCAGAACCCCAAGAAGTTTTAGTTAGCAAAGAAGCCTGCTTACAGTTTTGTACATAATGTCTCTCTGGGACTGCAATTGCCCCCTTCCGGCTCTGGCAGCCTGTCACTGGAGGGGGATGGTCTGCAGCCGGCTATCTCTGTTCAGTCCTTTGTCCTTGCACGGGTCTGGCCGTGTTTAGGTTAGGGCTGGCTTTTCGCGTGGTAGATATCCCACAGTCTGTTTTGCTAGCCCAAATTATTTCGCTCAGATAGCGCTCAGGATATTCAGGCCAGATTTTTATGCTAAGCGCTGCAGCCCACGCGGCGCCTCCCTGCCCAGCCCCTGCTTGCTAGTGGCGTGTGCAGGCGTCTGAGCTGCTTCTCCACTGGGGGAGTTACTGTAGGGCTCGTAATCTGCAGGTTTTAATTGTTTATTTATTTTTCCTCCCTGTAATGTTGCCCTCTGTGCTTCCAAGGCTCGGCACAGATTCAGCTGTGAGAATGTTTCCTGGTGTTTGGAAACTTCTCTCTTTTTAAGACTCCCTTCCCGGGACGGAGCTCCGTCCCTCCCTTTTGTCTCTTTTTTTATCTTTTATATTTTTTCCTACCTCCTTTTGAAGACAATGGGTTGCTTTTCTGGGTGCCTGATGTCCTCTGCCAGCA
>NW_011394282.1:0-509 GCF_000754665.1 Bison bison bison | reverse complement strand
TCCTTTGATCATTATGTAGTGACCTTCTTTGTCTCTTTTCACAGCCTTTGTTTTAAAGTCTATTTTATCTGATATGAGTATTGCTACTCCTGCTTTCTTTTGGTCCCTATTTGCATGGAAAATCTTTTTCCAGCCCTTCACTTTCAGTCTGTATGTGTCCCCTGTTTTGAGGTGGACAACATATGTAGGGGTCTTGTTTTTGTATCCATTCAGCCAGTCTTTGTCTTTTGGTTGGGGCATTCAACCCATTTACATTTAATGTAATTACTGATAAGTATGTTCCCGTTGCCATTTACTTTATTGTTTTGGGTTCGAATTTATACACCGTTTTTGTGTTTCCTGTCTAGAGAATATCCTTTAGTATTTGTTGGAGAGCTGGTTTGGTGGTGCAGAATTCTCTCAGCTTTTGCTTGTCTGAAAAGCTTTTGATTTCTCCTTCATACTTGAATGAGATCCTTGCTGGGTACAATAATCTGGGCTGTAGGTTATTTTCTTTCATCATTTTAAGT
>NW_011394281.1:0-678 GCF_000754665.1 Bison bison bison | reverse complement strand
GTAAACAACCAAAACTTTTGGTGACTACCTATGTCTCATTTTACTCTCATTTACAACCAGACTTGGGAATAACACAGAGGCTGCTGTTACTATGGGTACAAGAGGAGGGAATGAAGAAATGCTGTCACCTTGTGGACATTTTCTCCAACAGCAAACTTAAAATGCTTGCTGATGGCCACAATATTCTCAAGGGTGCTGAGCTCTAATTGATACCCACCCTTAACAAATTTTCAGGGTTCACAGAGGGGAAAATAAATAAAGTAAACTTGGGAGAATCTAACAGGAAGAGGATATGAACAGCTAAACATAATTCCGTGTTTCTTTAAAAAAGCACATGACACAAAGGGTGAATTCTAAGAGATACAGACATCTAAACTCCAAGGACATTATCACCTCCACATGAGCATGGAAAAGGCCACTGTCAAATCCTGGACATGGCATCAGTAGCAGAGTAGGAGTGGTACAGTGGATGCTTTATGGTAATGCTTTAATGGACCTGGTAAGAGCCACTATGGACATGACTAGAAAGGTGCACTCCCATGAGAGAAAAATAAATAAATAAAGATGTCGTGACAGCATGATAAATCAAATCCTTTCCTGTAGTATTTCAGACATGAACAGATTTCAAACACCACACACCCCAAACTAGATCCTGCTGCATCATTCAGAACATCAAAG
>NW_011394280.1:0-595 GCF_000754665.1 Bison bison bison | reverse complement strand
TAGCAGGCAATAATCATGGAGCTGAGAAGGCTGTAATGAAGTGGATAAGCAGACTCTAATCACGTGACTCAGACGGCACCTCTCTCCGGACTGAGCAGGGACTAATTACGCAGCTCAGAGCAATAATAATGGAGCTGAGCAAGCAGGAATCACGCAGCTCAGCAGGCAATAATCAAGAAGCTAGCAGGCAGGAATCGCGCAGCTCAGCAGGCAATAATCATGGAGCTGAGCAGGCAGGAATCACGCAGCTCAGCAGGCAATAATCAAGAAGCTGAGCAGACAGGAATCACGCAGCTTAGCAGGCATGAAGTGGCTAAGCAGACTCTAATCTCGTGATTCAGCCGGCTCTTTATCCGGTCCTGAGCAGGCACTAATCATGCAGCTGAGCAGGGACTAATCACACAGCTCATTAGGCACGAGTCATGCAGCTGAACAGGGATTAATCATGCAGCTGAGCAAGCGCTAATCCCTTGATTCAGCAGGCCCTGATCACGTGACTGAGCAGGCCCTGATCACGTGGTTGAACATGCACTGATCACGTTACTGAGAGGCACTGATCACGTGACTCAGCAGTCACTGATCAGGTGACTATCAT
>NW_011394279.1:0-566 GCF_000754665.1 Bison bison bison | reverse complement strand
AGGGTAGAAGGGGCTCAGAGGAAGTGGTGCCGGAAAACCTCGGTGTTCCTCTCCAGGGAGACCGGCATGCCGGGGAACTTTGTGGGGTCGCATCAAGGGTGCCAAGTACCGTTTCGACCTCCAATTCCTAACGTGGGACTTCTCCTGAGACGCTGTAGCGGGAAAGGGCTTCATCTTGCGATGACGGGGGAACCACGTGGTTTTTCTCGAGTTGCGGCGGGATTCTCGAGTTACGACGGGGAATTCGGGATGCCTCTTGTGTTGGCCCAGGGAAGTCCAATCTTCCATTCGAGTTGCGAAGGAAAGCTGGGGATTGCTCTCGAGTGACTGCAGGGCCAATAGACCTCATCTAGGCTTGTGTCCAGAAGCCAATGTTCCTCTCCAGGGGCGACCGGGATCTCGGGGTTGCATTCCAGACGCCCCCGGGGAGACGGGCATTCATCTCGAGTGGAAGCAAAGAACCCCGCTCTGCTCTCGAGTCGCGACAGCTATCTCTTGGAGCCCACTGGGTGGACTAAAGGGAGTCAAGCCTCCTGAGGCGTTTGGAGAGAGGTCGCGAGGTTGGC
>NW_011394278.1:0-602 GCF_000754665.1 Bison bison bison | reverse complement strand
AATTTGCATTGCATATGAGTGCATATATATGGAATCTAGAAAAATGGTACTGGTGAATTTATTTGTAGATCAGAAACAGAGACACAGACATAGAGAACAGACTTGCAGACAGAATGTGGGGTGAATTGAGAGAGCAGCATTGAAACGTATACATTACCATGTGTAAAATAGTTAGTGGGAAATTGTTGCATAACACAGGGAACTCAACCCAATGCCTGTGACAACCTAGAGTCATAGGATGGGGGTGGGTGGGTGGGAGGGAGTATCAAGAAGGGGAAATGTATGCATATTTACGGGTGATTCACATTGTTGTATGGCAGAAACAAATAGGACACTGCAAGACAATTATCCTCCAATTAAAAACAGATATTCAGTTTCATTTTTTTAATAAGTGGTTGACCAGTTTTCCCAGCACCACTTGTTGAAGAGATTGTCTTTAATCCATTGTATATTCCTGCCTCCTTTGTCAAAGATAAGGTGTCCCTAGGTGCGTGGATTTATCTCTGGGCTTTCTATTTTGTTCCATTGATCTCTATTTCTGTCTTTGTGCCAGTACCATACTGCCTTGATGACTGTGGCTTTGCAGTAGAGCCTGAAGCCAG
>NW_011394277.1:0-502 GCF_000754665.1 Bison bison bison | reverse complement strand
TCATTCTTCCCTTTAACTTCCAGCTGAGTCTCCATCTGAAGCGCGGAACCCACCACGCTTACTAATTATGCCTGCGCTGCTAAGACCCACTCGAGAAAGTGTCTAGGCTGAGGCACCTTTCGCTATTCGAGAGGGCGCCTGCGGCCTACGTAAGTGGTGCAAACTTCTTGTCTTGAAGTTTGATTGGTCTTCCGCATAAACCAAGCTACTCAGTGTCTTTTCTCCACCGAATTATCCTACTGAGCTCTCCTCATACTATTCTTCTTGACATCTCTGATTAGCCTATAAATAGTCGCCTAGGCCATCTCTCCTTCGAATACCCTGGATCAGTTGGGGCTGGTCCCCGGCAGGTGGCGACCGAACAGTGACCTCAGGAGGCAATACTCAAAGAGCTGAGCAGACACGAACCACGCAATCAGCAGGCAATAAGCATGGAGCTCAGCAGTGACGAATCATGCTGCTCAACTGGCAATAATCAAGCACGTGACCAGGCAGGAATCAC
>NW_011394276.1:0-510 GCF_000754665.1 Bison bison bison | reverse complement strand
CATCTGGACCGGGGCTTTTGTTTGCTGGAAGATTTTTGATTACAGTTTCAATTTCCGTTCTTGTGATGGGTCTGTTAAGATTTTCCTGGTCCAGTTTTGGAAAGTTGTACTTTTCTAAGAATTTGTCCATTTCTTCCACGTTGTCCATTTTATTGGCATACAATTGTTGATAGTAGTCTCTTATGATTCTTTGTATTTCTGTGTTGTCTGTTGTGATCTCTCCATTTTCGTTTCTAATTTTGTTGATTTGATTTTTCTCCCTTTGTTTCTTGATGAGTCTGGCTAATGGTTTGTCAATTTTATTTATCCTTTCAAAGAACCAGCTTTTGGTTTTGTTGATTTTTGCTATGGTCTCTTTTGTTTCTTTTGCATTTATTTCTGCTCTAATTTTTAAGATTTCTTTCCTTCTACTAACCCTGGGGTTCTTCATTTCTTCCTTTTCTAGTTGCTTTAGGTGTAGAGTTAGGTTATTTATTTGACTTTTTTTCTTGTTTCTTGAGGTGTGCCTGT
>NW_011394275.1:0-662 GCF_000754665.1 Bison bison bison | reverse complement strand
GAATAAGAGTATGAGGATAGCTCAGTAGGAAAATTCGGTGGAGAAAAGAGACTGAGTAGCTTAGTTTACACGGGAGACTAATCAAATTTCAAGACAAGAAGTTTGCACCCCTTCCGTCGGCCGCAGGCGCCCTCTCGAATAGCGGAAGGTGCCTCACCCTAGACACCTTCTCAAGGGGGGTCTTAGCAGCCCCAGGCATAATTAGTAAGCGTGGTGGGGTTCCTCGCTCCACATGGAGACTCAGCTGGAAGTTCAAGGGAAGAATGACAAGGAACTTTATGAATTGGAGCTGTAAGTTAACTCTTTGACAGAGAGAGCGAGATGGTGGTGGGGGAGAACCCCCAGTGAAATCAGAGGTGAGAGCACAAAGCAAGAAAGGAGGCAGACTCGTTTTTTGGGGGGGTAGGATGCTCGAGAATATCCGGGTGGACTCCTGAGGCTCGATCCCGCATTTGCGTATGCCGAGCCTCCTTCCTCATGACCTTTGTCCAGAATGGAATGCCTCACCGGCTCCCGGCACATGATCAGGGCATGCTCAGTCACGATATATGTGCATGATCAGCCACGTGATCACTGACGGCACAGTCACGTGTTCAGCGCCTCTCAGTCACGTGATCACCGTATGATAAACACGTGATCAGTGATCGACCAGCCACGTGATC
>NW_011394274.1:0-526 GCF_000754665.1 Bison bison bison | reverse complement strand
GTTCAGTTCAGTTCAGTCACTCAGTCGTGTCCGACTCTTTGCAACCCCATGAATCACAGCACGCCAGGCCTCCCGTCCATCCCAACTCCCAGAGTTCACTCAGACTCACGTCCATCGAGTCAGTGATGCCATCCAGCCATCTCATCCTCTGTCGTCCCCTTCTTCTCCTGCCCCCAATCCCTCCCAGGATCAGAGTCTTTTCCAATGAATCAACTCTTCGCATGAGGTGGCCAAAGTACTGGAGTTTCAGCTTTAGCATTATTCCTTCCAAAGAACACCCAGGGCTGATCTCCTTCAGAATGGACTGGTTGGATCTCCTTGCAGTCCAAGGGACTCTCAGGAGTCTTCTCCAACACCACAGTTCAAAAGCACCAATCCTTCGGCCCTCAGCTTTCCTCACAGTCCAACTCTCACATCTATACATGACCACAGGAAAAACCATAGCCTTGACTAGACGGACCTTTGTTGGCAAAGTAATGTCTCTGCTTTTGAATATGCTATCTAGGTTGGTCATAACTTTCCTTCC
>NW_011394273.1:0-563 GCF_000754665.1 Bison bison bison | reverse complement strand
CGTTAGGAATTGGAGGTCGAAACGGTACTTGGCACCCTTGATGCGCCCCCACAAAGTTCCCCGGCATCCCCGTCTCCCTGGAGAGGCACACCGAGGATTTCCGGCACTACTTCCTCTGAGCCCCTTCTACCCTCCTGATCTCGACAGGAGGGTCGACTCCCCTGCTTTGTCTGGAAGGGGTTCCCGACCTTCCGGTCGCACCTCAGGATGAGGCCGGTCTCACGACGACATTCCAGACGCCTCGTGGGTGCTTCCACATTGCGAAGCACCCCGATTTCCCAGTCCCCTCTTGGTAAGAACCCGATGCCCGGACACCTCTCCGAACTCCACCCTGTGAATGAAGTCAACACGAAGGGCAGTGACTCGCCCGTGCATCGTCCGGAAAAGACCCCCAGGTGCCAAATACCGCTCGACAAGTGGCCTATCTCCCCGGGGACACCTCGAGAGGCAAGCGAAGTTCCATGCCTCAACACAAGACGAGGCCCTGACTCTCCTGTCCCCAGTCTGCAGGGACCATGCGATCGGAGTCTGAATCAGAGGAACCCTGAGGTTCCTGCCTCAAC
>NW_011394272.1:0-509 GCF_000754665.1 Bison bison bison | reverse complement strand
GATGTCATCTGCTGGAGGCTGGGTCCACTGGGCTTCTGTCAGTCTTGGGCCTCTGAGGACCAACCAGGTGGTGGTCTTCCTCCAGAAGCCAGGGAGGGTCATCTTCAAGCATTTTTAGTGCCTCTTTGGGCACAGATGCATTCCAAAGACCCCCAGGAAGGCCTTGGGGAGCAGATGGTTTCAGTTGCATAAGGAATTCTGCAGCTAGAGAGGGAATTAGCTCTTCCCAACTCCAAAACAGGCTCTGAGGCTGCACCAGCCTGTGAAATAGAACTGTTCCCCAGGTAGACTCGTGCCTCGGTTCCTGGGAGTCATTCTGGGCCGACCTGACACTGGGCAGGGAGATTACATCTTCATGCAGATGAGCCCCTGATGCTTCTGTGTCCAGTGAGTTGCCTGCCCACACAGACTCTGTGGAGCTGTAGGTGGAGAGAGGCCTGTCCCCTTCCTGGCTCGAAGAGACTTTTTGGCTGATACTTCCCGTTTTTAGATCATTTGAAGACAGTGGT
>NW_011394271.1:0-513 GCF_000754665.1 Bison bison bison | reverse complement strand
GTAAACACGTGATTAGTGTACCGCACAGACACGTCATCAGTGCATGCGCAGTCACGTGATCAGTGCATGATAGCCACGTGATCAGTGCATGCACAGTCCCACTGATCAGCGCCTGTCAGTCACTGATCATTGCCTGATAAACACGTGATCAGTGCATGATGAGCCATGTGATCAGTGCCTGATCAGCCTCGTCATCAGTGCATGCTCAGTCACGTGATCTGTACTTGATCAGCCACGTGATCAGGGCCTGCTGGGCTGCGTGATCCTGCCGGCTCATCTGCATGACAATTGCCAACTGAGCTGCGTGATTCCTGTCGGCTCATCTGCTTGACAATTGCCAGCTGAGCTGCGTGATTCCTGCCTGGTCACGTGCTTGATTATTGCCAGTTGAGCAGCATGATTCGTCACTGCTGAGCTCCATGCTTATTGCCTGCTGATTGCGTGGTTCGTGTCTGCTCAGCTCTTTGAGTATTGCCTCCTGAGGTCCCTGTTCGGTCGCCACCTGCCGGGGAC
>NW_011394270.1:0-509 GCF_000754665.1 Bison bison bison | reverse complement strand
AAAAGTGGGCCCTGGGGGCTTGTCAGCAAGGCCCTGCAACAAAAGATACTAGCTAATTCTATTCCAATTCACACTTTCTGTACAGAAAGTGATTCCTTTCATC
The DNA here is from genome assembly GCF_000754665.1 of Bison bison bison. Classification (NCBI taxonomy): domain Eukaryota; kingdom Metazoa; phylum Chordata; class Mammalia; order Artiodactyla; family Bovidae; genus Bison; species Bison bison. Next base: position 406 of record NW_011394270.1, on the reverse strand, counting down.
TTTCTCAGCTTAGATTTACTTATCTGGACACACTATACATATACATAGCATTTTGCGTTTCCAATTCACAAATTAAAGGTTGCCTCAAACACACTGGCTACAATGGGAACCGGAGGATATTCTTTTGTCTTCTTTCAGAGTTTTCCAAGACTGCATTATAAGGATTAGCACTCACTACCTCTGAAGCTTCTTCTCTCAAGGAAATCATCATCTTGTAAGAGAGCAAAGTACACACTGAGAGCATATCACTGCTCAAAGTGCTAGATTCCTTTTCCTAAAACTCATGTGGGTTTTGGCCTTTTGTTTTCCGTATCGTGTTTAAAAAAGAAATTCATTCTCAGGATACTGTTTTCTGGTTGCTAAAGCATCAGTTCAGTTCAGTCGCTAAGTCGTGTCCGACTCTTTG
>NW_011394269.1:0-520 GCF_000754665.1 Bison bison bison | reverse complement strand
AATAATTCCTGGGTGTGACAGTGTTTAACCTACAAACTCCTTTGGAAATCCTCTAGCCTGCCTGAGTAGATTTTTCCGGCCACATGTGATTGTTCAGAGCCTCCCAACTGTGAGAGGCAGGAGATGTTCTAAACTGTCTAAACACAGATTCTTTTGAGTAGCTAAAAGATTGATTAGAAATTGTATTGGTGAAGGGATTTTCACTTGTTGGGCCAATGTTTGCTGCTAAGTTTCCATATCCCTTACCTGCTGTGTCCCTGGCAGTGTATTGATTAATATAATTGGTGTAAGTAGTAGCTTTAATGTTTGTAACCTGGGACCCTTGAGTTAATTCTTTTTCTTGTTATAGCCCACCACACCTTTGCTCTATAGGAATGCAACTTTATCTAATGCTTTTGGAGGGTGGCTCCTGACCAATCACCTTTAGAGAAAAATAAGTTTTCTGAAGAAAAGGTCTTAAAATGTTAACAGGCCTCCGGGCCAGAAGATGATGCAAATCACCTAAGCTTTTGCATATGAT
>NW_011394268.1:0-600 GCF_000754665.1 Bison bison bison | reverse complement strand
GGAACCCTGAGGTTCCTGCCTCAACTGGAGATGAGGCCCTCTTCCAATGCACCAAACCCCGTGGAGTCCCGAGAGGCCCCTCCCACCTCCAGTTTCCCTGACTGCTCAGAGCCACCATGAGAAGCCCCCTGAGGTCACCTGCACAAGTCGAGGGAAGCCAGGGTTTCCTGCCTCATGCCGAGAAAGACCTCGAGAGACCTTCTTCAGCACGTCTCGAGGCCGGATTCCCCTACCATGACTCGAGAGCAATGACGCGCTCGCCCTCGCCACTCGCATGGAGACCCGACTTCCCTGGCGCCCCACCAGAGGCTCCCTGACCTCGCCGTCGTACCTCGTGAGAAACCGCACCCTGGGGCCGCCGCTCGAGAACCACCCCGAGACTCCCCCGTCATCGCGGAGATGAGGGCCTTCGTCTCCTGCGTGGCCTAGAGGCCAACCTCGCGACCTCTCTCCAAACGCCTCAGGAGGCTTGACTCCCTTTAGTCCACCCAGTGAGCTCCAAGAGATACTCGTCGCCACTCGAGAGCAGAGCGGGGTTCTTTGCTTCCACTCGAGATGAATGCCTGTCTCCCCGGGTGCGTCTGGAATGCAACCCCGAGA
>NW_011394267.1:0-566 GCF_000754665.1 Bison bison bison | reverse complement strand
TCAGGTGTAAATTTCATCCTTCCTCACATGTGGTCACCAAATGTGTCTGACTTGAGACACTTGTGGTGCACTGGGGTCTGCCATGATGAGCACAGAAGGTTAAGGTACAGCTGCTTGGAATTCTGGAAACACGGTGGTGCTAGTTATGAATAGGAGCCAGCAGCCATAGGCAGAAGAGGTTTTGCCTGAATGGGATCCTTTTCTAGCCTGTGTTTGCAGGAGCATGAGCGGTACTTCTGCTGGTCTTTCTCTATTGCCTTATAGTAGGTGTTAACAGGTGGGAAGGTGAGGCGCTACCAAGGTATCTCTTGCCTCCTGAGTGTGACACAGTACAGTCGCTTTGGCAGTTTGGGAATTATCAAAAGGTATTCCCTGCTACACTAATGACTCGTACCTGCTCCATCAGGCCATTTCCACATAGTCAACAGCAAGTCCTCTCCCAGGATCCCTCTAAATCCCTTCTTAATTCCTTTTCACTCAGGTATGTCTGGAACCCACATGGGACACTCTGGTGAGCAGGGTCTTACTGCTAATTTGATGCTGTGGAGAACTATTGTCCTTGCAGA
>NW_011394266.1:0-544 GCF_000754665.1 Bison bison bison | reverse complement strand
TGGAGGTTCCCATATCAGCTTCTGTCCCTCGATTAAAGGCTTCCTGGGGAATGCATATTCCTACAAATAGTGAGCAGTACCCTCTAGCAAATCTTGGAGAAAACGGGTCTCAGTCCCAAAAGTGATGTAAGATTAGGAAAATGCAGCAGAAATTAAGGAACTCAGGACAGATGTTATGATGTCAAAGAGATAGAGGTGATATATTCCTGCTCTTCAGCCAGATTTAGGGTGTGTCCTTAATCGCTCAGTCATGTCCCACTCTTTGTGACCCCATGTACTGTAGCCCGGCTGGCTCCTCTGTCCATGCAGATTCTCCAGGCAAGAATACTGAAGTGTGTTACATGCCCTCCACCAGGGATTGTGCCCAACCCAGAGATCGAACTCAGGTCTCCTGCATTGCAGGCGAATTCTGTACCATCTGAGTCACCAGATTTAGGGTAGTTCTAAAATATTTACTTTCGGCACCTCCCTGTTGGTCCAGTGGTTATGCGCTCCCAATGCAGGGGTCCTAGGTTTGATCCCTCGTCAGGTAACTTGATCCCAC
>NW_011394265.1:0-578 GCF_000754665.1 Bison bison bison | reverse complement strand
CCCCACAAAAGACCCACTCTTTGAGTGGGCTCAACCACCTATTTACTGTCCCTCTCGGTAACCCCACAAGATGAATGGAGGTTGCACAATCTCCCGGAAGGGAAGCCGGACGGGCTAAACGGTTGAGAGAGAGAGAGAACTCAATAATTCCCTGAGGTCTAGGTGGAAGACAACCCCCCGCCCAGGCTTGCAAAACAAGCCCCAGTGGTAAAAGAACTCAAACCTGGTGCCACCCCAGTCAGAAAATGTCGGTACCCATCATCACTAAAGGCTCAAGTGGGCATTTTGTTAGATATAAACAGACTGAAAGAGGTGGGCATCCTGATTGAATGCCAGTCAGCCTGGAACACACTGATCCTACCAGTCAAGAAAGAAGAGGGACAGGACAGGACCTGTGCAGGACCTCAGACTGGCCAATCAGGGTCAGACTGGTCAATCAGGCCACCATGACTCTACATCCCACTGTTCCTAACCCCTATACTTTACTTAGCCTCCTCCCAACCAGTGCTAAGAACTGTACTTATTTAGATCTCAAGGATGCCTTCTGTATACACCTCGCCCTGGTGTCTCAACCCATT
>NW_011394264.1:0-563 GCF_000754665.1 Bison bison bison | reverse complement strand
CGGGATCGAGCCTCAGGAGTCCACCCGGATATTCTCGAGCATCTCTCCCCCAAAAAAACAGAGTCTGCCTCCTGTAGTGCTTTGTGCTCTCACCTCTGATTTCGACTGGGGGGCTGTCCCCCACCACCATCTCGCTCTCTCTGTCAAAGAGTTAACTTACAGCTCCAATTCATCAAGTTCCTTGTCATTCTTCCCTTTAACTTCCAGCTGAGTCTCCATCTGGAGCGCGGAACAAACCACGCTTGCTAATTATGCCTGGGCTGCTAAGACCCACTCGAGAAGCTGTCTAGGGTGAGGCACCTTTCGCTATTGGAGAGGGCACCTGCGGCCTACGTAAATGGTGCAAACTTCTTGTCTTGAAGTTTGATTGGTCTTCCGCGTAAACCAGCTACTCAGTCTCTTTTCCCACCGAATTTTTCCACTGAGCTCTCCTCATACTATTATTCTTGACATCTCTGATTAGCATATAAATAGTCGCCTAGGCCATCTCTCCTTCGAATACCCTGGATCAGTTGGGGCTGGTCCCCGGCAGGGTGCGACCGAACAGGGACCCTCGAGGAGGC
>NW_011394263.1:0-536 GCF_000754665.1 Bison bison bison | reverse complement strand
ATCGCCATCTTAGGCTCGCGACACCTGCCCGCTCATCTGCCTTATAATCACCAGCTGAGCCGGTTGACACCTGTCCGCTCATCTGCCTGATAATCGCCAGGTTAGCCCGGTGACACCTGTCCGCTCATCTGCCTGATAATCGCCAGCTGAGCCACACGACACCTGCCCACTCATCTGCTTGATAATCGCCAGCTGAGCCGTGCGACACCTGCCGGCTCCTCTGCTTGATAATCGCCAGCCTAGCTGCCCGTCCCCTGCTCGCTCATCTGCCTGATAATCGACAGCTTAGCCGCAGGACACCTGCACTCTCATCTCCTTGATAATCGCCAGCTGAGCCTCACGAAACCTGCCCGCTCATCTGCCTGATAATCCCCAGCTGAACCGCACGACACCTGCCCGCTCATCTGCTTGATAATCGCCAGCTGAGCCTCGCGACACCTGCCCGCTCATCTGCTTGATAATCCCCTGCTGAGCCTCGTGACACCTGCCCACTCATCTGTTTGATAATCGCCTGCTGAGCCTCGCGACACCTGCCC
>NW_011394262.1:0-542 GCF_000754665.1 Bison bison bison | reverse complement strand
CCGGGACCCTGATTCCCTCCGTGCGGTGCTTAGTCTGGGCGGGGAAGCACCAGCTTGGGAATGCAGCCTGGGGCGCTTCCCTTCCCTCGGAAAGAGGTCTCCCTGCGGGAGGCTTTGGCAGTGTGCACACCCCCAGCCCCTAAGCCCTCTGCAAGGACGCCTGGCTCCTAGGTCCGAAGGGAAGGCGAGAGCTGAGCTGAGGCACCAGTCAGGCACCAGTCACGTCTCCCACACTCCCGCAGCCCTGCTCCTTCCCGGGCGCGAACGCTAGAAGCTGGGCAGGGCTTGGGGAGGCTCGCCCAGGCCAGAGCAGCCTCTCGCCGGGGCTCTGTGCTATCGCGGCTGGGCGCAGAGCTGGAGCTCCGCCGGTGTGGAAGCTCACTCGGTCCTTCCCAGTAACAGGCTTGCAAGCACCCGCCGGCAGCCAGCCTCTTCTCTCCCGCTTTCCGGGCATTGGGCTCCAAACCTGGGACCAAACTACTGCCCGGAGCTCACTGATCATGGGCTGGTTCCCATGCGCTGCGGCTGTGCTAGGGAGCCCA
>NW_011394261.1:0-655 GCF_000754665.1 Bison bison bison | reverse complement strand
TCTCTCTGTGCAGTTTTGAACCTGTTGTTCAGAAAACAGCTTGAGCATCCATACAAAGCTCTTCCTTACCTGTGACAGAGTTCTCATTACTGTAGCCCTTGGCAGTTTGTAGAAATCCACACCCAAACCCTTCTCCAAATAGTCCTCGGTCCTCGTTAGGATGAACATGCAATGGCAGAGCTGAGGCCACTAAGGCACAAGGCAGGTCTCACACACTCTGGCAGCCTGCTCGTCCAGGGACAGTAAGGCCTCTTTTTCCCTGCAGGAGGTTCGCTTGCCTTCCTCCTGTAAACTGAGTTTCCTAACCTGGGCGAAAAGCGCTTCCTGGAGATCTTTTCTCAGGGGCCGTTTTCCCGGGGCTGGGGCGGACCTCGGGGACCCAACTCACAGGGGAAGGCAAAACCACATGGACAGGTCTATGCTCTGTTGGAGAGCTCTAGTGAACCTCAGTCTGTGAGGGAAGTCTTGGCTTCTACGGGATACCTCTGTGTGTGAAGCTGCGTATCCAATATAGGGGCACAGAGAGCCTGATTCTCTCTGTGCAGCTTTAACGCTGTCGTTCAGAAAACAGCTGGAGAATCCATACAATGATCGTCCTTACCGCTGAGAGAGTTCTCATTGCTGTAGCCCTTGGCAGTTTGTAGAAATCCACAGG
>NW_011394260.1:0-576 GCF_000754665.1 Bison bison bison | reverse complement strand
AGGGGGAGCGCGTCACTGCTCCCGAGCCATGTAGGGAATCTGGCCTCGAGACGTATTGAAGAAGGTCTCTCGAGGTCTTTCTCGGGTTGAGGCAGGAAACCCTGGGTTCCCTCGACTTGTGCAGGTGACCTCAGGGGGCTTCTCATGGTGGCTCTGAGAAGCCAGGGAAACTGGAGGTGGGAGGGGCCTCTCGGGACTCCACTGGGTTTGGTGCATTGGAAGAGGGCCTCATCTCCAGTTGCGGCAGGAACCGCAGGGTACCTCTGATTTCAGACTCCGATCGCAGGGTCCCTGCAGACTGGGGACAGGAGAGTCAGGCCTCGTCTTGGGTTGAGGCATGGAACTCCGCTTGCCTCTCGAGATGTCCCCGGGGAGAGAGGCCGCTTGTCGAGCTGTAGTTGAAACCTGGGGTTTTTTCCGAACGATGCACGGAAAAACTGCCCCTTCGTGTGGACTTCATTCACAGGGTGGAGTTCGGAGAGGTGTCCGGGCATCGGGTTCTTCTCAAGAGGGGACCGGGAAAATCGGGGTCCTACGGAATGTGGAACCACCCACGGGGCCACGTCTGGAATGTCT
>NW_011394259.1:0-611 GCF_000754665.1 Bison bison bison | reverse complement strand
CTGCTAAGCTGCCTGATTCCTGCCTGCTCTGCTTCTTGATTATTGCCTGCTGAGCTGCGTGATTCCTGCTTGCTCAGCTCCATATTGATTGCCTGCTGAGTTGCGTGATTCCTGCCAGCTCAGCTCCATGATTATTGCCTGCTGAGCTGCGCGATTCCTGACTGCTAGCTTCTTGATTATTGGCTGCTGAGCTGCCTGATTCCTGCCTGCTCTGCTTCTTGATTATTGCCTGCTGAGCTGCGTGATTCCTGCTTGCTCAGCTCCAGGATTATTGCCTGCTGAGCTGCGTGATTCGTGCCTGCTCAGCTCCTTGATTACTGTCTGCTGAGCTGCGTGATTCCTGCCTGCTCAGCTCCAGGAGTATTGTCTGCTGGGCTGCAAGATTCGTGTCTGCTCAGTCACGGGTGTCAAGCCTGCTGAGTCACGTGTTTAGAGTCTGCTTAGCCACTTAATGGCTGTCTGCTCAGCTCCTTGATTTTTGCCAGCTGAACTGCGAGATTCGTGCCTGCTCAGCTCCTTGATCTTTGCCTGCTGAGCTGTGTGGTACCTGCCTGCTCAGCTCCATGAGTATTGCCTGCTGAGCTGCATGGTTGGTGTCTGCTGAGCTGCAC
>NW_011394258.1:0-655 GCF_000754665.1 Bison bison bison | reverse complement strand
GTCTTGGGTTGAGGCATGGAACTCCGCTTGCCTCTCGAGGTGTCCCCGGGGAGAGAGGCCACTTGTCGAGCTGTATTTGGAACCTGGGGGTTTTTCCGGACGACGCACGGGCGAGTCACTGCCCCTTCGTGTTGACTTCATTCACAGGGTGGAGTTCGGAGAGGTGTCCGGGCATCGGGTTCTTATCAAGAGGGGACCGGGAAATCGGGGTGTTTCGCAACTTGGAAGCACCCATGAGGCCACGTCTGGAATGTCGTCGTGAGACCGGCCTCATCCTGAGGTGCGACCGGAAGGTCGGGAACCCCTTCCAGACAAAGCAGGGGAGTCGACCCTCCTCTGGAGATCAGGAGGGTAGAAGGGGCTCAGAGGAAGTGGTGCCGGAAAACCTCGGTGTTCCTCTCCAGGGAGACCGGGATGCCGGGGAACTTTGTGGGGGCGCATCAAGGGTGCCAAGTACCGTTTCGACCTCCAATTCCTCACGTGGGTCTTCTCCTGAGACGCTGTCGCGGGAAAGGGCTTCATCTTGCGATGACGGGGGAACCACGAGGTTTTTCTCGAGTTGCGGCGGGATTCTCGAGTTACGACGGGGAATTCAGGATGCCTCTTGTGTTGGCCCAGGGAAGTCCAATCTTCCATTCGAGTTGCGGAGGAAAGC
>NW_011394257.1:0-546 GCF_000754665.1 Bison bison bison | reverse complement strand
GATCACTGATCACGTATTTATCATACGGTGATCACGTGACTGAGAGGCGCTGATCACGTAACTGTGCCATCAGTGACCACGTGGCTGATCATGCACGGATATCGTGACTGAGCATGCCCTGATCCTGTGCCGGCAGCCTGTGAGGCATTCCACTCTGGACAAAGGTCATGAGGAAGGAGGCTCGGCATACGCAAATGCGGGATCGAGCCTCAGGAGTCCACCCGGATATTCTGGAGCATCTACTCCCCCCAAAAAAACCGAGTCTACCTCCTTTCTTGCTTTGTGCTCTCACCTCTGATTTCACTGGGGCTGTCCCCCACCACCATCTCGCTCTCTCTGTCAAAGAGTTAACTTACAGCTCCAATTCATAAAGTTCCTTGTCATTCTGCCCTTGAACTTGCAGCTGAGGCTCCATCTGGAGCGAGGAACCCACCTCGCTTACTAATTATGCCTGGGCTGCTAAGACCCCCTCGAGAAGGTGTCTAGGGTGAGGCACCTTCCGCTATTCGAGAGGGCGCCTGCGGCCTACGGAAGTGGTGCAAACTT
>NW_011394256.1:0-583 GCF_000754665.1 Bison bison bison | reverse complement strand
CTCAGAGCCACCATGAGAAGCCCCCTGAGGTCACCTGCACAAGTCGAGGGAACCCAGGGTTTCCTGCCTCAACCCGAGAAAGACCTCGAGAGACCTTCTTCAACACGTCTCGAGGCCAGATTCCCCTACCATGGCTCGGGAGCAGTGACGCGCTCCCCCTCGCCACTCGCATGGAGACCCGACTTCCCTGGCGCCCCACGAGAGGCTCACTGACCTCGCCGTCGTACCTCGTGAGAAACCGCACACTGGGGCCGCCGCTCGATAACAACCCCGAGATTCCCCGTCCTCGAGAGATGAGGGCCTTCGTCTCCTGCATGGCCTAGAGACCAATCTCGCGACGTCTCTCCAAACGCCTCAGGAGGCTTGATTCCCTTGAGTCCACCCAGTGAGATCCAAGAGATACCCGTCGCGACTCGAGAGCAGAGCGGGGTTCCTGGCTTCCACTCGAGATGAATGCCTGTCTCCCCGGGTGCGTCTGGAATGCAACCCCGAGATCCCGGTCGCCCCTGGAGAGGGACATTGGCTTCTGGACACAAGCCTAGATGAGGTCTATTGGGCCTGCAGTCACTCGAGAGCAATCCCC
>NW_011394255.1:4548-5066 GCF_000754665.1 Bison bison bison | reverse complement strand
GATCACGTAGCTACCATGTACTGGTCACGTGACTGATCATGCACTGATCACAAAATTGATCATGCACTGACCACGTGAGTGATCATGCACTGATGACGTTGTTATCATGCCCTGCTCACTAGGCTGATCATACACTGCTCACGGAAGTGATCATGCAATGATCATGTGGCTATCATGCACTGCTCACATGGTTGATCATGAAATGATCACGTAGCCACAATGTACTGGTCACATGATTGATCATGCACTTTTCACGTGGCGATCATGCGATGATCACGTGGCTGATCATACACTGATCACGTAACTAATCATGAACTGATCACGTGGCTATAATGCAATGATCACATGGATATCATACACTGATCATGTGCCTGTCATGCACAGATCACGTGATTAATCATGAACTGATCACGTGGGTATCATGCACTGATCAGGTGGATATCATGCACTGCTCACGTGGCTGAACATGCAATGATCACGTAGCTACCATGTACTGATCACGTGGCTCATCATACACT
>NW_011394255.1:0-666 GCF_000754665.1 Bison bison bison | reverse complement strand
TGACCACGTGAGTGATCATGCACTGATGACGTTGTTATCATGCCCTGCTCACTAGGCTGATCGTGCAATGTTCACCTATCTCCCATGTACTGGTTACGTGACTGATCATGCACTGATCACGTAATTGATCATGCACTGAACACGTGGCTATCATGCACTGCTCACGTGGCTGATCATGCAATGATCACGTAGCTACCATGTACTGGTCACGTGATTGATCATGCACTGATCAGGTAATTGATCCTGCACTGATCACCTGGCTTGTCATGCATTGATCACGTGGCTGATCATGCACTGATACCGTGACTGAGCATGGACTGATCACATGACTATCATGTAGTGATCAAGTGACTTACTGGTGCTGATCATGTGACTGATCATGCGCTGGTCATGTTTGCTATCATACACTGATCATGTGCCTCTGGAGGCATGAACAAAGAGCTGATAGGCAGGAATCAGTCAGCAGGCAGTAATCATGGAACGCAGCTGGGAGGAATCATGCTGCTCAGCTGGCAATAATCAAGTAGATGAGCAGGCAGGAATTACGCAGCACAGCTGGCAATTGTCAAGCAGATGACAGGCAGGAATCGTGAAGCTCAGCTGGCAATTGTCAAGCAGATGAGCAGAGAGTAATCACGCAGCTCAACAGGCCCTGATCACGTGGCT
>NW_011394254.1:0-728 GCF_000754665.1 Bison bison bison | reverse complement strand
TGCTCAATACAAACCAAGTTGGGAAGATAGAAAGATTTAGTTGATAAAAAAACACAAAAGAAAATGGTTTGAATAAATCCAAGCTGCTGAGCCATCATCATAAATGTGAATGGGTCAAAGCTATCATACTAAAGGATAAAGACTTTCAGACTGGACTTAAAAAAATACCCCAAACTGACTTTTTGGTACTTAAGAACAATATTTAAAATAAAATGACACAAGACGTTTAAAAATTAAGGGGTGATAAACCAAGCTCTCCAAACAGTGGGGAAGTGCTAGTGGAAAATGGAGAGAGACTGGCTACCAGACCTGTCCCTACTCTCTAAGAAACAATATATTTCTAAAAAAAAGAAAAATGTTGTTTGGCTCTATTATCAGAATGACCTTGAAGGAAAGCACTTAGGGATGTCACACTGGGACCTCTAGGGCAGACTCCACGTTAAAGCTTCTCCATTCATGCCCCAATTCTTCCCATTTTAGAAGCTGAGAGACGTACACAAGTCTCTTGGATGGACTATTCCATCAGCCTCTTTTCTGTTTCCAAACAAAGGTGTTGATGTTAAGTTAAAAACAAGTTCAGAAGTGTCCTCGTGTTTCTTCTCAGTACCACCTCCTGGGAAAATGGCTTCCAGCTGGCCAGCTGGATAATTTTCCAGGCAAAGAGGTCACATACAGGCCACAGAGCCAATTTTGTGAGTGGGCCAACTGGGCTGTCCATTTAAGCAACC
>NW_011394253.1:0-511 GCF_000754665.1 Bison bison bison | reverse complement strand
GGAAAGGGCTTCATCTTGCGATGACGGGGGAACCACGTGGTTTTTCTCGAGTTGCGGCAGGATTCTCGAGTTGCGCCAGGGAATTCGGGATGCCTCTTGTGTTGGCCCAGGGAAGTCCAATCTTCCATTCGAGTCGCGAAGGAAAGCTGGGGATTGCTCTCGAGTGACTGCAGGGCCAATAAACCTCATCTGGGCTTGTGTCCAGAAGCCAATGTTCCTCTCCAGGGGCGACCGGGATCTCGGGGTTGCATTCCAGACGCACCCGGGGAGACAGGCATTCATCTCGAGTGGAAGCCAAAAACCCCGCTCTGCTCTCGAGTCGCGACGGGTATCTCTTGGAGCTCACTGGGTGGACTAAAGGGAGTCAAGCCTCCTGAGGCGTTTGGAGACGAGGTCGCGAGGTTGGCCTCCTAGGCCATGCAGGAGACGAAGGCCCTCATCTCCGCGATGACGGGGGAGTCTCGGGGTGGTTCTCGAGCGGCGGCCCCAGGGGGCGGTTTCTCACGAGGTA
>NW_011394252.1:0-506 GCF_000754665.1 Bison bison bison | reverse complement strand
ATTTTTGAGATTAGTTGTTTGTCAGTTGCTTCATTTGCTATTATTTTCTCCCATTATGAAGGCTGTCTTTTCACCTTGCTTATAGTTTCTTCTGTTGTGCAGAAGCTTTTAATTTTAATTAGATCCCATTTGTTTATTTTTGCTTTTATTTCCAATATTCTGGGAGGTGGGTCATAGAGGATCCTGCTGTGATGTATGTTGGAGAGTGTTTTGCCTATGTTCTCCTCCAGGAGTTGTAGTTTCTGGTCTCACGTTTAGATCTTTAATCCATTTTGAGTTTATTTTTGTGTATGGTGTTAGAAAGTGTTCTAGTTTCATTCTTTTACAAGTGGTTGACCAGTTTTCCCAGCACCACTTGTTAAAGAGATTGTCTTTTCTCCATTGTATATTCTTGCCTCCTTTGTCAAAGATAAGGTGTCCATAGGTGCGTGGGTTTATCTCTGGGCTTTCTATTTTGTTCCATTGATTCTATATTTCTGTCTTTGTGCCAGTACCATACTGTCTTG
>NW_011394251.1:0-538 GCF_000754665.1 Bison bison bison | reverse complement strand
GCACCTGACTTTATAAAAGTCAGGACTGCTGTTCCCACGTGACTTTTGTATAACATCTCAGTGTATAAAAACAGACTCTGGAAAATAAAGAATTGGGATCAGTTTCTCGAAATACTGGTCTCCCCATGTCGCTCTCTCTCCCACTCTGGCTGAGTCTCCATCTGGAGCGCGGAACCCACCATGCTTACTAATTATGCCTGGGCTTCTAAGATCCGACCGGGGAGGCCTCAGTGTCTCCTCTCCTTCGGGAGAACGGAAGGACGCCTGCGGCCTACGTAAGTGGTGCAAACTTCTTGTCTTGAAGTTTTATTGGTCTCCCGCGTAAACCAAGCTACTCAGCCTCTTTTCTCCACTGAATTTTCCTACTGAGCTATCCTTATTCTATTACTCTTTATATCTTTAATTAATATCTAATTGAAGCTATTGTATCCTGATCCTCGCCTATGCCGTCTCTCCTATGAATACCCTGGATCAGCCGGGGCTGGTCCCCGGCAAGGGCCTTCGTCTCCTGTATGGCCTAGAGACCAATCTCTCGACC
>NW_011394250.1:0-540 GCF_000754665.1 Bison bison bison | reverse complement strand
TTCAGGAAATCAAGAAAAAACTTAGGGGGTTTAGAAATACATGCTGCCTTTTCATTAGTATAGCATTGGTGGAAAGTAAAAACAGGATCAAAGATGATGGACTGGCTAACTCAGTGGAAAGAAGAGCTGTTTAAGGATGAATGTCAAGATGCTAAGAGAGAAATTTGGGAAACTGAGCCTGACTGTCAGCACAGAGTGATGTAAAGGGAACAGGAGATGCACCAGGGGTGGGTGCTCTTAAACAGGACTTAGATCTAGGTGTTGGTCAATCAGAAATGGTGACTGAGAAACAACTGAGAAACAACTAAACCCAACAGAGGAAGCAAGGTGAAATCAGAGGTAGTAGCTTAAGACGAAGACACAGAAGGAAGAGGAGATCTAGGAAAGGACCTGCTTCATGTGACAGATTCTGTCTTCAAGTCTTCTTTTCCTTGGTATCCATCAGAAGAGACTCTGTTCTGCTGCTAGGAAAAACGTCGAACCCCCAAAATCTCAGTGCAACACACACAAAACACACATACACATACATACACACACATA
>NW_011394249.1:0-606 GCF_000754665.1 Bison bison bison | reverse complement strand
GAGGCAGGAACCTCAGGGTTCCTCTGACTTCAGACTCCGATCGCAAGGTCCCTGCAGACTTGGGACAGGAGAGTCAGGCCTCGTCTTGGGATGAGGAATGGAACTCCGCTTGCCTCTCGAGGTGTTCCCGGGGAGACAGGCCACTTGTCGAGCGGTATTTGGAACCTGGGGGTCTTCTCCTGACGATGCACGGGCGAGTCACTGCCCCTTCGTGTTGACTTCATTCACAGGATGGAGTTCGAAGAGGTGTCCGGGCATTGGGTTCTTATCGAAGAGGGGACCGGGAAATCGGGGTCCTTCGGAATCTGGAAGCACCCACGAGGCCATGTCTGGAATGTCGTCGTGAGACTGGCCTCATTCTGAGGTGCGACCGGAAGGTCGGGAACCCCTTCCAGACAAAGCAGGGGAGTCGACCCTCCTGTCCAGATCAGGAGGGTAGAAGGGGCTCAGAGGAAGTGGTGCCAGAAAACCTCGGTGTTCCTCTCGAGGGAGACCGGGATGTCGGGGCACTTTGTGGGTCGCATCAAGGGTGCCAAGTACCATTTCGACCTCCAATACCTAACGTGGACTTCTCCTGAGACACTGGAGCGGGAAAGGGCTTCATCT
>NW_011394248.1:0-533 GCF_000754665.1 Bison bison bison | reverse complement strand
TGAGAAGTCAGGGAAACTGGAGGTGGGAGGGGCCTCTCGGCACTCCACTGGGTTTGGTGCATTGGAAGAGGGCCTCATCTCCAGTTGAGGCAGGAACCTCAGGGTTCCTCTGATTTCAGACTCCGATCCCAGGGTCCCTGCAGGCTTGGGAAAGGAGAGTCAGGCCTCGTCTTGTGTTGAGGCATGGAACTCCGCTTGCCTCTCGAGGTGTTCCCGGGGAGACAGGCCACTTGTCGAGCGGTATTTGGAACCTGGGGGTTTTTACCCGACGATGCACGGGCGAGTCACTACCCCTTGGTATTGAATTCATTCACAGGATGGAGTTCGAAGAGGTATCCGGGCATCGGGTTCTTATCAAGAGGGGACCGGGAAATCGGGGTCCTTCGGAATGTGGAACCACCCACGAGGCCACGTCTGGAATGTTGTCGTGAGACCGGCCTCATCCTGAGGTGCGACCGGAAGGTCGGGAACCCCTTCCAGACAAAGCAGAGGGGTCGACCCTCCTGTCCAGATCAGGAGGGTAGAAGAGGCTC
>NW_011394247.1:0-522 GCF_000754665.1 Bison bison bison | reverse complement strand
CGAGTGTCTGTGTGTCTGTCTGTGTGCCTGCCTGTGGCTCGTCTGCTCGTCTCAGGAAGGTCGAGGGGCTTGGGCGTGGGGGCAAAGGGGGGGCCTCGGTAGTGCGAAGGGAGGGGCTGAGGCGCTCCGGTCGACCGCGCCTCCCTGGCTTCTGGTGGGTTTGGGCACCGGACAGGTGCCGGGCAAGTTGGGCGCTCAAGTTTCGCTGCGTCTAGGCCCGCAGGAGGTTCAGAGGCCCCTGGGCCGCGGGGGTTGGGAGGCGGCGGGCGCCGAAGACTGACACCTCCGGGGCCGCGCGGGCCTGAACAGCGAATGGGATCAGGGGGGAGGCCCGGCTCAGCGAGCGTGGCCGGGTCTGGAGTGGCCGCGGGTGGGAGGGCGCCGAGACATCCGCACCCCTCAGCCCAGCCCCCAGGCCCTGCACGCACGCACGCACGCACGCCCTCCCGGTCAATGGGGGGTCCTGGAAGCCCCTCGGGCCCCCGGGCCCGGCCAGGCGCTTGCTGGTCTGGTGTTGGCGGT
>NW_011394246.1:0-590 GCF_000754665.1 Bison bison bison | reverse complement strand
CTGGTCCCATTCACTTCATGGGAAATACGATGGGGAAACAGTGGAAACAGTGTCAGACTTTATTTTTCTGAGCTCCAAAATCACTACAGATGGTGACTGCAGCCATGAAATTAAAAGACGCTTACTCCTTGGAAAGAAAGTTATGACCAACCTAGATAGCATATTCAAAAGCAGAGACATTACTTTGCCAACAAAGGTTCGTCTAGTCAAGGCTATGGTTTTTCCTGTGGTCATGTATGGATGTGAGAGTTGGACTGTGAAGAAGGCTGAGTGCCGAAGAATTGATGCTTTTGAACTGTGGTGTTGGAGAAGACTCTTGAGAGTCCCTTGGACTGCAAGGAGATCCAACCAGTCCGTTCTGAAGGAGATCAGCCCTGGGATTTCTTCAGAAGGAATGATGCTAAAGCTGAAACTCCAGTACTTTGGCCACCTCATTCGAAGAGTTGACACATTGGGAAAGACTCTGATGCTGGGAGGGATTGGGGGCAAGAGGAGAAGGGGACGACAGAGGATGAGATGGCTGGATGGCATCACTGACTCGATGGACGTGAGTCTCAGTGAACTCTGGGGGGTTGTGATGGACAGGGAGG
>NW_011394245.1:0-512 GCF_000754665.1 Bison bison bison | reverse complement strand
CGAGTGTGCACACCCCCAGCCCCTAAGCCCTCTGCAAGGACGCCTGGCTCCTAGGTCCGAAGGGAAGGCGAGAGCTGAGCTGAGGCACAGTACAGGCACCAGTCACGTCTCCCACACTCCCGCAGCCTGCTCCTTCCCGGGCGCGAACGCTAGAAGCTGGGCAGGGCTTGGGGAGGCTCGCCCAGGCCAGAGCAGCCTCTCGGCCGGGGCTCTGCGCTATCGCGCCTGGGCGCAGAGCTGGAGCTCCGCCGGTGTGGAAGCTCACTCGGTCCTTCCCAATACAGGCTTGCAAGCACCCGCCGGCAGCCAGCCTCTTCTCTCCCGCGTTCCGGGCATTGGGCTCCAAACCTGGGACCAAAGTACTGCCCGGAGCTCACTGATCATGGGCTGGTTCCCCTGCGCTGCGGCTGTGCTAGGGAGCCCAAACGCACAGGGGAAGCCCGCACAGCACATCCACCTGCCTCTAGGCGGGAGGACAGCTCCAGGGAAGGCCCGGTCTGGCAGGCGCTTTC
>NW_011394244.1:0-557 GCF_000754665.1 Bison bison bison | reverse complement strand
GTGAATAAGGAACCAGTGAACACCAGGAAGCGAGCGCTTCACAGGAAACCCAGGAAGTCCCACTAAGACAAAAAACTGTGTACCCCAGGGCACACCTCAGGCTGGCTGACCCTGCTTGTCAATTAGGAACACAAGGACTGAGATGAAGCCGACACCTCATTCCCCTTTCCTCCAGAGGCAACCACCTCAATGAGAGACCTTGGGAACTAGGTGGGGATACATGATTACACAGTGTTTCTTCCAAGAAGCTGGAATCTTGTCGTAGCTCTTCATGGAAATGAATTCCAGCATGGTCTCAATGGTGACGTAAGCAGCAATGGAGGTACCAGCTGGAAAACAAGATGAGAAAAGAGATTTGTAAGGGCACATGTTAAGAAAGCCCTTTCCAGACGAGGCTCACCCAACTCTGAGCAAGCACCGCCCCTTCGGGGGAATACTAATCACTCAAAGGTCGTCATTTCTTTCTTGGGATGCCTCATCCCCATCACTCTGTATAAACCCAGACTTGGGTATTACACCTAATGAGGTGAGCATGAGTCCTAGGTTTGAAACTAGAC
>NW_011394242.1:0-571 GCF_000754665.1 Bison bison bison | reverse complement strand
CCCTGTGTGCCTTGCAGGGCCTCTGGAGGGGTGAGTTGAAGTCGTGCTGTGTGAGTCACGACTTGGTGTATTTACTCTTGGGTGGTGGGGCAGGCCCTGTTACGGCTCACTCAAGTTACCAAGGAGGCCTGTTCCCCTCTGCTCCCCTTTCCAAGCCCTGCCCCGCTGCCTTCTTTCAGGTCAGCCGTGTTCCCCTCCACCGGTCCTGGCCTGGCTCACCCCACGGTCAAGGCGCTGGGGAAGGTGCTGCCTCTCTGGATGGTGGGGAAGCCCAGTGCCTGGTGAGCTGAGTTCCAAGTTGTTGACCATGGGGGCATTTTAAGCCTCTCTGAGCTAGTTACGTGAGATGAGGAAAATAACACCCCTCCTGGAAGGCAGTGCGGAAGTGATGGGACGGGCACTCAGGAAGGGCCCAGGAAATGGAAGCTTCTGTGGTGGTTACGTCACCCCATTTGGGGAGCAGGCAGGGTGCGGTGGAGCTGGGAAGCTCGAGTTTCCTGTCTGAGCTGCTGTGTGACCTCAGACAGTCCTGTGCCTCCTTGGGCTGCTTGTCCCTCCGACCTGGGAAAGG
>NW_011394241.1:0-716 GCF_000754665.1 Bison bison bison | reverse complement strand
TGCCGGGAGCCGGGGAGGCATTCCACTCTGGACAAAGGTCATGAGGAAGGAGGCTCGGCATACGCAAATGCGGGATCGAGCCTCAGGAGTCCACCCGGATATTCTCGAGCATCTCCCCCCCAAAAAAACCAGAGTCTGGCTACTGTATTGCTTTGTGCTCTCACCTCTGATTTCACTGGGGGCTGTCCCCCACCACCATCTCGCTCTCTCTGTCAAAGAGTTAACTTACAGCTCCAATTCATAAAGTTCCTTGTCATTCTTCCCTTTAACTTCCAGCTGAGTCTCCATCTGTAGCGCGGAACCCACCACGATTACTAATTATGCCTGGGCTGCTAAGACCCACTCGAGAAGGTGTCTAGGGTGAGGCACCTTTCGCTATTCGAGAGGGCGCCTGCGGCCTACGTAAGTGGTGCAAACTTCTTGTCTTGAAGTTTGATTGGTCTTCCGTGTAACCCAAGCTACTCAGTCTCTTTTCTCCACCGAATTTTCCTACTGAGCTCTCCTCATACTATTATTCTTGACATCTCTGATTAGCATATAAATAGTCGCCTAGGCCATCTCTCCTTCGAATACCCTGGATCAGTTGGGGCTGGTCCCCGGCAGGTGGCGACCGAACAGGGACCTCAGGAGGCAATACTCAAAGAGCTGAGCAGACACGAACCACGCAATCAGCAGGCAATACGCATGGAGCTCAGCAGTGACGAATCATGCTGCTC
>NW_011394240.1:0-507 GCF_000754665.1 Bison bison bison | reverse complement strand
GCTCTGAGAAGTCAGGGAAACTGGAGGTGGGGGGGGTGGGCCTCTCGGGACTCCACGGGGTTTGGTGCATTGGAACAGGGCCTCATCTCCTGTTGAGGCAGGAACCTCAGGGTTCCTCTGATTTCAGACTCCGATCGCAGGGTCCCTGCAGACTGGGGACAGGAGAGTCAGGCCTCGTCTTGGGTTGAGGCATGGAACTCCGCTTGCCTCTCGAGGTGTCCCCGGGGAGAGAGGCCACTTGTCGAGCGGTATTTGGAACCTGGGGGTCTTTTCCGGACGATGCCCGGGCGAGTCACTGCCCCTTCGTGTTGACTTCATTCACAGGGTGGAGTTCGGAGAGGTGTCCGGGCATCGGGTTCTTACCAAGAGGGGACTGGGAAATCGGGGTGCTTCGCAATGTGGAAGCACCCACGAGGCCACGTCTGGAATGTCGTCGTGAGACCGGCCTCATCCTGAGGTGCGACCGGAAGGTCGGGAACCCCTTCCAGACAAAGCAGGGGAGTCGAC
>NW_011394239.1:0-575 GCF_000754665.1 Bison bison bison | reverse complement strand
GATGAGGTCTATTGGCCCTGCAGTCACTCGAGAGCATTCCCCAGCTTTCCTTCGCAACTCGAATGGAAGATTGGACTTCCCTGGGCCAACACAGAAGGCATCCTGAATTCCCCGTCGTAACTCGAGAATCCTGCCGCAACTCGAGAAAATCCACGTGGTTCCCCCGTCATCGCAAGATGAAGCCCTTTCCCGCTACAGTTTCTCAGGAGAAGTCCCACGTTAGGTATTGGAGGTCGAAACGGTACTTGGCACCCTCGATGCCGACCCACAAAGTTCCCCGACATCCCGGTCTCCCTCGAGAGGAACACCGAGGTTTTCCGGCACCACTTCCTCTGAGCCCCTTCTACCCTCCTGATCTGGACAGGAGGGTCGACTCCCCTGATTTGTCTGGAAGGGGTTCCCGAACTTCCTGTCACACCTCAGGATGAGGCCGGTCTCACGACGACATTCCAGACGTGGCCTCGTGGGTGGTTCCATATTCCGAGGAACCCTATTTTCCCGGTCCCCTCTTGATAAGAACCCGATGCCCGGACACCTCTTCGAACTCCACCCTGTGAATGAAGTCAACACGAAGG
>NW_011394238.1:0-542 GCF_000754665.1 Bison bison bison | reverse complement strand
TCATGCGAAGAGTTGACTCATTGGAAAAGACCCTGATGCTCAGAGGGATTGGGGGCAGGAGGAGAAGGAGACGACAGAGGGATGAGATGGCTGGATGGCATCACTGACTCAATGGACATGAGTCTGGGTGAACTCCGGGAGTTGGTGATGGACAGGGAGGCCTGGCATGCTGCGATTCATGAGGTCACGGAGAGTCAGATATGACTGAGCGACTGAACTGAACTGATAGCTTAGTTGGTAAAAAATCTGCATTTCTGGGCTTTCTGTTCTCTTCCATTGATCTGTATTTCTGTTTTTGTGACAATACCATGCTACTTTGATTACTGTAGCTTTATATTATAGTCTGAAGAGAGGGAGCCTGATTCCTGCAGCTCTGTTTTTCTTTCTCAGGATTGTTTTGGGTATTTGGGGTCTTTTTTCAGTAGCTTCTTAAGCATGTGGGGAAGGGAAATGGTTGGTCTGAAGAAGAATTAAAGTGTCTCCGAGAGAGAAGGAGGAAAAGCTGTGGAAGCATCATCATGGCTGCCAGCATAGGCTCAGAA
>NW_011394237.1:0-505 GCF_000754665.1 Bison bison bison | reverse complement strand
AGACCCAGTGTGGCTGAGGCACTGCCAGCGCACGCCAGTGTTATTTGTTTGCAGCATCCCTCCCTCCCTCCCCACAGCGCGACTGAACAAGTGAGACCTAAAAAAAAAAAAAGTTTTACCCCACCCGTCCCCTTTGTGTCAGGGCGGGAAACCAGACACTGAAGAGACCAGCTAACAGAAGAAGTTATAACAGAGGGAAACGCCTTGGAAGCTACAGGCAATAGATTAAACCCTGTGGTTACTACAGACTACATAGGAAGGGGCCTATAGATCTTGAGAAATATAAGTCGAACCAAGGAACTAGCCAAAAATGAACTGAACCCACAATACTCACAACAATACCAAAGAAAGTCCTAGATATATTTTTACTATTTTTACGATCATTCTTTCTTTTTATTTTTTTTTTAAATTTTAAGTCCTCTACTGTTCCTTTAATTTTCACTTTTATAACCTATTACTTTGCAAAAAAAAAAAGACCCTATTTTTTTCTTCTTCAGCAAACTTC
>NW_011394236.1:0-519 GCF_000754665.1 Bison bison bison | reverse complement strand
CGTCGTGAGACCGGCCTCATCCTGAGGTGCGACCGGAAGGTCGGGAACCCCTTCCAGACAAAGCAGGGGAGTCGACCCTCCTGTGGAGATCAGGAGGGTAGAAGGGGCTCAGAGGAAGTGCTGCCGGAAAACCTCGGAGTTCCTCTCCAGGGAGACCGGGATGCCGGGGAACTTTGTGGGGGCGCATCAAGTGTGCCAAGTACCGTTTCGACCTCCAATTCCTAACGTGGGACTTCTCCTGAGACGCTGTAGCGGGAAAGGGCTTCATCTTGCGATGACGGGGGAACCACGTGGTTTTTCTCGAGTTGCGGCGGGATTCTCGAGTTACGACGGGGAATTCGGGATGCCTCTTGTGTTGGCCCAGAGAAGTCCAATCTTCCCATTCGAGTTGCGAAGGAAACGCTGGGGATTGCGTCTCGACGTCGACTGCAGGCCAAGTAGGACCTCGATCTAGGCTTGTGTCCAGAACGACCAATGTTCCTCTCCAGGGGCGACCGGGATCTCGGGGTTGCATTCCAG
>NW_011394235.1:0-823 GCF_000754665.1 Bison bison bison | reverse complement strand
CTCCACACCCTCTCCAGCATTTATTACTTGTAGACTTTTTGGATCACAGCCATTCTGACTGGCGTGAAATGGTACCTCATAGTGGTTTTGATTTGCATTTCTCTGATAATGAGTGATGTTGAGCATCTTTTCATGTGTTTGTTAGCCATCTGTATGTCTTCTTTGGAGAAATGTCTATTTAGTTCTTTGGCCCATTTTTTGATTGGGTCATTTATTTTTCTGGAATTGAGCTGCAGGAGTTGCTTGTATATTTTAGAGATTAGTTGTTTGTCAGTTGCTTCATTTGCTATTATTTTCTCCCATTCTGAAGGCTGTCGTTTCACCTTTCTTATAGTTTCCTTTGTTGTGCAGAAGCTTTTAATTTTAATTAGGTCCCATTTGTTTATTTTTGCTTTTATTTCCAATATTCTGGGAGGTGGGTCATAGAGGATCCTGCTGTGATGTATGTCGGAGAGTGTTTTGCCTATGTTCTCCTCTAGGAGTTTTATAGTTTCTGGTCTTACGTTTAGATCTTTAATCCATTTTGAGTTTATTTTGTGTATGGTGTTAGAAAGTGTTCTAGTTTCATTCTTTTACAAGTGGTTGACCAGTTTTCCCAGCACCACTTGTTAAAGAGATTGTCTTTAATCCATTGTATATTCTTGCCTCCTTTGTCAAAGATAAGGTGTCCATATGTGCGTGGATTTATCTCTGGGCTTTTCTATTTTTGTTCCATTGATCTATATTTCTGTCTTTGTGCCAGTATCATACTGTCTTGATGACTGTGGCTTTGTAGTAGAGCCTGAAGTCAGGCAGGTTGATTTCCTCCAGTTTCCATTTCTTC
>NW_011394234.1:0-536 GCF_000754665.1 Bison bison bison | reverse complement strand
GCACTGATCCCGTGGCTGCTCAGGAACTGACCACCTGACTGCGCATGCAGTGATCACGTGGCTGCTCGTTCACTGATCACGGGTTTATCATCCGGTGATCACGTGACTGAGAGGCGCTGATCACGTGACTGTGCAGTCAGTGATCACGTGGCTAATCATGCACTGATATCGTGACTGAGCATGCACTGACCATGTGCCCGGAGCCGGTGAGGCATTCCACTCTGGACAAAGGTCATGAGGAAGGAGGCTCGGCATACGCAAATGCGGGACCGAGCCTCAGGAGTCCACCCGGATATTCTCGAGCATCTCCCCCCCCCAAAATAACCAGAGTCTGCCTACTTTATTGCTTTGTGCTCTCAACTCTGATTTCACTGGGGGCTGTCCCCCACCACCATCTCGCTCTCTCTGTCAAAGAGATAACTTACAGCTCCAATTCATAAAGTTCCTTGTCATTCTTCCCTGTAACTTCCAGCCGAGTCTCCATCTGGAGCGAGGAACCCACCACGCTTACTAATTATGCCTGGGCTGCTAAGACC
>NW_011394233.1:0-529 GCF_000754665.1 Bison bison bison | reverse complement strand
ACATTGGGTTTATCTTGTTTGGGACTCTGAGTTTCTTGGACTTGGGTGATTATTCCTTCCCCATTTTAGGGACGTTTTCAACTATTATCTCTTCAAGTATTTTCTCATGGCCTTTCTTTTTGCCTTCTTCTCCTGGGACTCCTTTGATTCGAATGTTGGGGCATTTAACAAAGTCCCAGAGATCTCTGATGTTGTCCTCATTTCTTTTAATTCTTTTTTCCTTTTTCCTCTCTGCTTCATTTATTTCTACCATTGTATATTCTACCTCACTTATCCTATCTTCTGCCTCTGTTATTCTACTGTTGGTTCTCTCCAGAGTGTTTTTGATCTCATTTATTGCACTATTCATTATGATTGACTTTTTTTTATTTCTTCTAGGTCCTTGTTAAACCTTTCTTGCATCTTCTCCGCTTGTCTCCAGGCTGTTTATCTGTAACTCCATTTTGTTTTCAAGATTTTGGATCATTTTTACTCTCATTATTATGAGTTCTTTTTCAGTTAGACTCCCTATCTCCTCCTCTTTTGTTTG
>NW_011394232.1:0-558 GCF_000754665.1 Bison bison bison | reverse complement strand
ACTTGCTACTTCTATCTAAGGTCAGTTACAAACTCGAAATCCTTCAACTCTGGCACTGCACTGTATTAATCTAGTAGGAAGATCTAGCCCACCATGCTGCTGCTGCTAAGTTGCTTCAGTCGTGTCCAACTCTGCGACCCCAGAGACGGCAGCCCACCAGGCTCCCCTGTCCCTGGGATTCTCCAGGCAAGAACACTGGAGTGGGTTGCCATTTCCTTCTCCAATGCATGAAAGTGAAACGTGAAAGTGAAGTCGTTCAGTTGTGTCCAACTCCTAGCGACCCCATGGACTGCAGTCCACCATACATGGTCACAATTTCCAACACTGACTTAATAATCCAAGGTTTTAATAAGCACTACATTTACCACGTTGAGCTGATACAATTCTGGTGAAAGGCAGCCTTATTAGCAGCAGATTCCCATTTTTCAGCAGATTTTTGGGATATTAAAACTGGCTTACAGACAGCCATTTGTGAATTCCTTGATGGTGTGAAACACAAGGTTGATGACCATTGGACAAGAATGTCTTTTCTTGGGCCCCTGTGTGGTTTTTATTATT
>NW_011394231.1:0-549 GCF_000754665.1 Bison bison bison | reverse complement strand
TACTGTGTGTTGCTGCAACACAGTGCTTCATGTATTTTTCATACCAAAGAACATATAGAAACTGATTACATTTGTACAGCACTTCAATATAGAATGCTGCTTGAAACGACCTGTGATTCCACATTCCCTGGGTTCTTCCTCACCTTAGGAGGTAAGGAGATAAAGCACTTTCTACACAGGTAATCAATTCCTGGATGCAGAGGCACATAGTTTGGAAAATCTACTCTTATAAACATGGGGAAAATGCAAACCTGGAAATGAGATTCCTTAAAAAATACCTGTGTCTTTATGAAAGTCATATACAACCAAGAAAATATGCACCAAACTTTTCAGTTTCTTTGGGTTCTCAAATGGATTTGAAATTGAAAATATTCTGGTGTGTTAGTTATAGAGATACAGATCTGACCTTTTAAATAGTCCCTCATTTTTTAAAGTCACTTGGACTGAGAAGAATGAGTGAAATATAAACATCAAATTGAACAAGGAAAGCTCACATCTCCCTGTTTACTGTAGGGCCCCAACATGAGCAACCAACCACCTGCTCCTGTT
>NW_011394230.1:0-507 GCF_000754665.1 Bison bison bison | reverse complement strand
TTCTTCGGTGCTCAGCTTTCTTCACAGTCCAACTCTCACATGCATACATGACTACTGGAAAAACCATAGCCTTGACTAGATGGACCTTTGTTAGCAAAGTAATATTTCTTCTTTTTAATATGCTTATCTAGGTTGGTCATAACTTTCCTTCCAAGGAGTAAGCGTCTTTTAATTTCATGGCTGCAGTCACCATCTACAGTGATTTTGGAGACTCCAAAAATAAAGTCTGACACTGTTTCCACTGTTTCCCCATCTATTTGCCATGAAGTGATGGGACCAGATGCCATGATCTTAGTTTCTGAATGTTGAGCTTTAAGCCAACTTTTTCACTCTCCACTTTCACTTTCATCAAGAGGCTTTTAGTTCCTCTTCACTTTCTGCCATAAGGGTGGTGTCATCTGTATATCTGAGGTTATTGATATTTCTCCCGGCAATCTTGATTCCAGCTTGTGCTTCTTCCAGCCCAGCGTTCTCATGATGTACTCTGCATAGAAGTTAAATAAGCAG
>NW_011394229.1:0-576 GCF_000754665.1 Bison bison bison | reverse complement strand
AAAAAGGTGAAATTCATTGTTTGGGGGTGAAATGTCCTATAGATATCAATTAGGTCTAACTGGCCCATTGTATCATTTAAAGTTTGTGTTTCTTTGTTAATTTTCTGTTTAGTTGATCTATCTATAGGTGTGAATGGGGTATTAAAGTCTCCCACTATTATTGTGTTACTGTTAATTTCCCCTTTCATACTTGTTAGCATTTGCCTTACATATTGCAGTGCTCCTATGATGGGTACATATATATTTATAATTATTATATCTTCTTCTTGGATTGACCCTTTGAATTATGTAGTGTCCTTCTTTGTCTCTTTTCATAGCCCTTGTTTTAAAGTCTATTTTATCTGATATGAGTATTGCTACTCCTGCTTTCTTTTGGTCTCTGTTTGTGTGGAATATCTTTTACAAGCCCTTCACTTTCAGTCTGTATGTGTCCCTTGTTTTGAGGTGGGTCTCTTGTAGACACCATATATAGGGGTCTTGTTTTTGTGTCCATTCAGCTAGTCTTTGTCTTTTTATTGGGGCATTCAACCAATTTACATTTAAGGTAATTATTGATAAGTATGATCCCATTGCCAT
>NW_011394228.1:0-967 GCF_000754665.1 Bison bison bison | reverse complement strand
AAGCTGATCATACACTGGTCACGTGACTGTGCATGCACTGATCACGTGGCTGATCATGCACTGATCACGTTGCTGTTCATGCACTGTTCACGTGGCTGATCATGCACTGATCATGTGACTGATCATGCACTGATCACACGCCTGATCAAGAACTGATCACCTGCCTGATCATGCACTGATCACGTGGTTGACCATGCACTGATCACGAAGCTGATCATACACTGATCACGAGACTGCACATGCACTGATCACGTGGCTGATCATGAACTAATCACGAGGCAGATCATGCACTCTTCACGTGCCTGATTATGCACTGATCACGTAGCTGACCATACACTGATCACGAAGCTGATCATACACTGGTCACCAGACTGCACATGCACTTATCACGTGGCTGATCATGAACTAATCACGATGCTGTTCATACACTGATCACGTGACTGTGCATGCACTGATCACGTGGCTGATCATGTGCTGATAACCTGGCTATCATACACAGATCAAGTGACAGATTACGCACTCTTCACGTGCCTGATCATGCACTGATTACGTGGCTGACCATGCACTGATCATGAAGCTGATCATACACTGATCATGTGACTGATCATGCACTGATCACACGCCTGATCAAGAACTGATCACCTGCCTGATCATGCACTGATCACGTGGCTGATCATTCGCTGATAACCTGGCTATCATACACAGATCAAGTGACAGATTAGGCACTCTTCACGTGCCTGATCATGCACTGATCACGTGGGGGATCATGGAGTGATCACATGGCTGATCATACACAGATTATGTGACTGATCATGCACTACTCACGTTGCGGATCATGCACTGATCACGCAGCTGATCATACACTGATCAGAGGCAGTACATGCACTCATCACGTGTCTGATCATTCACTGATCACATTATTGATAATGCACTGAACACCTGCCTGATCATGGCACTGATCACGTGG
>NW_011394227.1:0-581 GCF_000754665.1 Bison bison bison | reverse complement strand
GCAATAATCAAGCAGGTGACCAGGCAGGAATCACGCAGCTTATCTGGCAATTGTCAAGCAGATGAGCCGACAGGAATCACGCACGTCAGCTGGCAATTGTCGTAGAGATGGGCCGGCAGGAATAACGCAGGTCAGCAGGCTCTGATCACGTGACTGTGCAGTCAGTGATCACGTGGCTGATCATGCACTGATATCGTGACTGAGCATGCACTGATCATGTGCCGGGAGACGGTGAGGCATTCCATTCCGGACAAAGGTCATGAGGAAAGAGGCTCGGCATACGCAAATGCGGGATCGAGCCTCAGGAGTCCACCCGGATATTCTCGAGCATCTCCCCCCCAAAAAAAACCAGAGTCTGCCTACTTTATTGCTTTGTGCTCTCACCTCTGATTTCATTGGGGGCTGTCCCCCACCAGCATCTCGCTCTCTCTGTCAAAGAATTAACTTACAGCTCTAATTCATAAGGTTCCTTGTCATTCTTCCTGTAACTTCCAGCCGAGGCTCCATCTGGAGCGAGGAACCCACCAGGCTTACTAATTATGCCTGGGCTGCTAAGACCCACTCGAGAAGGTGTCTAGGGT
>NW_011394226.1:4772-5278 GCF_000754665.1 Bison bison bison | reverse complement strand
TCTTTTTTTGCTGACTGTATAGAGCTTCTCCATTTTGGCTACAAAGAATATAATCAATCTGATTTCAGTGTTGACCATCTTGTGATGTCCATGTATAGAGTCTTCTCTTGTGTTGTTGGAAGAGAGTGTTTGTTATGACCAGTGCATTTTCTTGGCAAAACTGTATTAGTCTTTGCCCTGCTTCATTCCATATTCCAAGGCCAAATTTGCCTGTTACTCCAGGTGTTTCTTGACTTCCTACTTTTGCATTCCAGTCCCCTATAATGAAAAGGACATCTTTTTTGGGTGTTAGTTCTAAAAGGACTTGTAGGTCTTCATAGAACCGTTCAATTTCAGCTTCTTCAGCATTACTCATTGGGGCATAGACTTGGATTACTGTGATATTGAATGGTTTGCCTTGGAAATGAACAGAGAGCCTTCTTTCGTTTTTGAGATTGCATCCAAGTACTGCATTTTGGACTCTTTTGTTGACCATGATGGCCACTCCATTTCTTCTGAGGGATTCC
>NW_011394226.1:0-184 GCF_000754665.1 Bison bison bison | reverse complement strand
AGATAAAAAAAAAAAAAAATAAGCTGATACTCTTGAAGTGTGTCATGATAATTCTTACGATAGTTTACAATTCTGCAGGCTTCTGGGTTAGCCTGATTTCTACCTATACTTTCAAGATTTTCTTGCCAAATTGAGAGCCTAATATCTCTGCTGTGAAGCACTGCTGAAAATAAATACATAAAAC
>NW_011394225.1:0-606 GCF_000754665.1 Bison bison bison | reverse complement strand
GTGAGACCGGCCTCATCCTGAGGTGCGACCGGAAGGTCGGGAACCCCTTCCAGACAAAGCAGGGGAGTCGACCCTCCTGTGGAGTTCAGGAGGCTAGAAGGGGCTCAGAGGAAGTGGTGCCGGAAAACCTCGGTGTTCCTCTCCAGGGAGACCGGGATGCCGGGGAACTTTGTGGGGCGCATCAACGGGGTGCCAAGTACCGTTTCGACCTCCAATTCCTAACGTGGGACTTCTCCTCGAGACGCTGTAGCGGGAAAGGGCTTCAGTCTTGCGATGACGGGGGAACCACGTGGTTTTTCTCGAGTTGCGGCGGGATTCTCGAGTTACGACGGGGAATTCGGGATGCCTCTTGTGTTGGCCCAGGGAAGTCCAATCTTCCATTCGAGTTGCGAAGGAAAGCTGGGGATTGGCTCTCGAGTGACTGCAGGGCCAATAGACCTCATCTGGGCTTGTGTCCAGAAGCCAATGTTCCTCTCCAGGGGCGACCGGGATCTCGGGGTTGCATTCCAGACGCACCCGGGGAGACAGGCATTCATCTCGAGTGGAAGCCAAGAACCCCGCTCTGCTCTCGAGTCGCGACGGGTATCTCTTGGAGTTCACGTGGGT
>NW_011394224.1:0-578 GCF_000754665.1 Bison bison bison | reverse complement strand
AAAAACTCTACCCTTTTACTTCTCACCCATTTACACTTTTAATGTCAAATTTTACCTCTTTTGATATTGTGTATTTATTAAGAAATTATAGTAACTGTGTAGCAATTTTTAATGTTCTTGTCATTTAACGTTTATACTATAGTTAAGAGGCCAACACACTCTCATATTACAGTATGAGAGTTTTCTGAATTTGAATATTTATTCACTCTACCTGTATGGTCTATGTATTTGTATGTTTTCATATTACTAACTAGCATCTTTTCATTTGAGCTTGAAGAACTTCTAGCATTTCTCGTAAGGAAGGTCTATCGGTGATAAACTCCCTCACTTTTTGTCTGGTGAAGTCTTTCTTTTGTAAATGGTGTTTTGTAAACATTTTGTGTGATTATATTATTTATTTATTGGGCTGCACTGGGTCTTTGTTGCTGTGTGTGGGCTTTCTCTAGTTGCAGCCACTTCTGTTGAAGTGTGCAGGCTTCTCATTGCAGTGGTTTCTCTTGCTGTGGCACTCGGGCTCAGCAGTTGTGGCACACGGGCTTAGTTGCTCCACAGCATGAGGGATCTTCCTGGACCAGGGA
>NW_011394223.1:0-662 GCF_000754665.1 Bison bison bison | reverse complement strand
TCCAGCATGTATTATTTGTAGACTTTTGGATCGCAGCCATTCTGACTGGTGTGAAATGGTACCTCATAGTGGTTTTGATTTCCATTTCTCTGATAAAAAGTGATGTTGAGCATCTTTTCAAGTGTTTGTTAGCCATCTGTATGTCTTCTTTGGAGAAATGTCTATTTAGATCTTTGGTCCATTTTTTGATTGGGACATTTATTTTTCTGGAGTTGAGCTGTAGGAGTTGCTTGTATATTTTTGAGATTAGTTGTTTGTCGGTTGCTTCATTTGCTATTATTTTCTCCCATTCTGAAGGCTGTCTTTTCACCTTGCTAATAGTTTCCTTTGATGTGCAGAAGCTTTTAAGGTTAATTAGGTCCCATTTGTTTATTTTGCTTTTATTCCAGTATTCTGGGAGTGGGTCATAGAGGATCCTGCTGTGATGTATGTCAGAGAGTGTTTTGCCTATGTTGTCCTCTAGGAGTTTTATAGTTTCTGGTCTTACGTTTAGATCTTTAATCCATTTTGAGTTTATTTTTGTGTATGGTGTTAGAAAGTGTTCCAGTTTCCTTCTTTTACAAGTGGGTGACCAGATTTCCCAGCACCACTTGTTAAAGAGATTGTCTTTAATCCATTGTATATTCTTGCCTCCTTTGTCAAAGATAAGGTGTCCATAGGTG
>NW_011394222.1:0-522 GCF_000754665.1 Bison bison bison | reverse complement strand
CACACCGGTCCGCTCATCTGCTTGATAATCGTGAGCTGAGCCGCGCAGCACCTGCCCGTTCATCTGCTTGATAATCGCCAGCTGAGCCGCACGACTCCTACCCGCTCATCTGCTTGATAATCGCCAGCTGAGCCTCATGACACCTGCCCGCTCATCTGCTTGATAATCGCCAGCTGAGCCTGGTGACACCTGCCTGCTCATATGCTTGATAATCGCCAGCTGAGTCTCGCGACACCTGCCCGCTTATATGCATGATAATCGCCAGCTGAGCCACGCGACACCTGGCCACTGATCAGCTTGATAATCACCAGCTGAGCCTGGCGACACCTGCCCGTTCATCTGCTTGATAATCGCCAGCTGAGCCGCGCGACACCTGCCCGCTCATCTGCTTGATAATCGCCAGCTGAGCCGCGCGACACCTGCCCGCTCATCTGCTTGATAATCGCCAGCTGAGCCTCGCCGCACCTGCCCGCTCATCTGCTTGATAATCGCCAGCTAAGCCGCGCAGCACCTGCCCGCTCA
>NW_011394221.1:0-718 GCF_000754665.1 Bison bison bison | reverse complement strand
ACCCAGAAAATAAAGTCTGACACTGTTCCACTGTTTCCCCGTCTATTTCCCATGAAGTGGTGGGACCGGATGCCATGATCTTCATTTTCTAAATGTTGAGCTTTAAGCCAACTTTTTCACTCTCCACTTTCACTTTCATCAAGAGGCTTTTGAGTTCCTCTTCACTTTCTGCCATAAGGGTGGTGTCATCTGCATATCTGAGGTTATTGATATTTCTCCCGGCAATCTTGATTCCAGCTTGTGTTTCTTCCAGTCCAGCGTTTCTCATGATGTACTCTGCATATAAGTTAAATAAACAGGGTGACAATATACAGCCTTGACGTACTCCTTTTCCTATTTGGAACCAGCCTGTTGTTCCATGTCCAGTTCTAACTTGCTTCCTGACCTGCATACAAATTTCTCAAGAGACAGATCAGGTGTTCTGGTGTTCCCATCTCTTTCAGAATTTTCCACAGTTTATTGTGATCCACACAGTCAAAGGCTTTGGCATAGTCAATAAAGCAGAAATAGATGTTTTTCTGGAACTCTCTTGCTTTTTCCATGATCCAGCGGATGTTGGCAATTTGATCTCTGGTTCCTCTGCCTTTTCTAAAACCAGCTTGAACATCTGGAAGTTCACACTTCACATATTACTGATGCCTGGCTTGGAGAATTTTGAGCATTACTTTACTAGCATGTGAGATGAGTGCAATTGTGCGGTAGTTTGAGTATTCTTGGC
>NW_011394220.1:0-523 GCF_000754665.1 Bison bison bison | reverse complement strand
GGGATTCTCCAGGCAAGAACACTGGAGTGGGTTGCCATTTCCTTCTCCAATGCATGAAAGTGAAAATTGAAAAGTGAAGTTGCTCAGTCGTGTCCGACCCTCAGCAACCCCATGGACTGCAGCCTTCCAGGCTCCTCCGTCCATGGGATTTTCCAGACAAGAGTACTGGAGTGGAGTGCCATTGCCTTCTCCCAGCCTCAGAAAGTACTAAACAGAGTTACATTCTCATGGAGCAAAGGTGCAATGGGTCACAACAAAGAAAGTACCAATTAGTTCAAAGGTCTGATGTGGTTAATTCCAAGGCTGCTACTTGTTTTTCTTACATTCCAACTGTGTTAACCAATGCACGCCCAGGTGCACAATGGATAAGGGATATGGGCACTTGGCAGCAAGCATTGGCCCAATAATGAAGCCCTTTACCAGTACTATCTATTCTAATAATTTTTCATCCCTTAAAGGACTCTATGCTCATTAGGACTTTTAGAATGTTTTGGCTTCCCGTGCCTTTCAAGGTTGGGGAATT
>NW_011394219.1:0-692 GCF_000754665.1 Bison bison bison | reverse complement strand
CTGGAATTCCATCCCCTCCACTATTTTTGTTCGTAGTGATGCTTTCTAAGGCCCGCTTGACTTCACATTCCAGGATGTCTGGCTCTAGGCCAGTGAACACACCATCGTGATTAACTGGGTCATGAGGATCTTTTTTGTACAGTTCTTCTGTGTATTCTTGCCATCTCTTCTTAATATCTTCTGCTTCTGTTAGGTCCATACCATTTCTGTCTTTTATCAAGCCAATGTTTGCATGAAATGTTCCTTTCGTATCTCTGATTTTCTTGAAGAGATTCCCTAGTCTTTCCTATTCTGTTGTTTTCCTCTATTTCTTTGCATTGATCGCTGAAGAAGGCTTTCTTATCTCTTCTTGCTATTCTTTGGAACTCTGCATTCAGATGTTTATCTCTTTCCTTTTCTTCTATAAATATCTATGTACCCAACATAGGAGTACCGCAGTACGTAAGGCAAATGCTAACAAATTTGAAAGGGGAAATTAAAAGTAATGTAGTAATAGTCAGAGACTTTAATATCCCACTTACATGTATGTATAGATCAAGCGAGCAGAATATCAGCAAGGAAACACAAACTTCAAGTGATACAATGGACCGGTTAGACCTAATTGATATCTATAGGACACTTCACCCAAAACAATGAATCTCACCTTTTTCTCAAGTGCACATGGAACATTTCCAGGATAGATTGCATAAATC
>NW_011394218.1:0-650 GCF_000754665.1 Bison bison bison | reverse complement strand
CTTTCGACTGAACTGGCAGGATTCCGACGTGCCTTAGCATGTTTCCGGCTATAGCGTGAGGCTGAGAGGAGTTATCGGCCCAGAATTCAAGCATGAGGTTGAAGGTGTTCCTTTGGCCCTGCCCTGCAGCTGCTGCTGGAGCACCTGGAGTGCCTGGTTTCGCGATATATTCCACCCGTCGGGATGACAGCAGGCAAGCGGCAGGCGCAGTCCCCAGCCGGCATGAGGAGTGAGGTGGAGGTGCTCAGGGCACTGAAATGGCTCTTTGAACACCACAAGGCCCTGGACTAGAAGGTACCAGCCATCCGG
This sequence comes from Bison bison bison, assembly GCF_000754665.1. NCBI lineage: Eukaryota > Metazoa > Chordata > Mammalia > Artiodactyla > Bovidae > Bison > Bison bison. The sequence goes on along the minus strand of NW_011394218.1, from coordinate 341 downwards.
CCATGCTGGATTTGTACACTTGCTGCCTTGTTAGGCGGATGATGCACATATTTATGTAACTAGTTGACTTTTGAGCGTCTTGAATTCTTGTATATACATTTTTTTCTGTAAGAATTCAGAGTTTTATATGGTTAAAAAGCGTTGCCTGCATACATGCTCAGTCGTGTCCGAATCTTTGCAACCCTGTGGACTGTAGCCCACAATACTCCTCTCTTCATGGGGCTTCCCAGTCATGAATACTGGAGTGGGTGGGCCATCTTCTACTCCAGGGAATCTTCCTGACCCAGGGATCGAACCTGCCCTCTTGCATTGGCAGGCGGATTCTTTACCACTGAGCCACC
>NW_011394217.1:0-542 GCF_000754665.1 Bison bison bison | reverse complement strand
AAAGGTCATGAGGAAGGAGGCTCGGCATACGCAAATGCGGGATCGAGCCTCAGGAGTCCACCCGGATATTCTCGAGCATCTCCCCCCGGAAAAAACCGGAGTCTGCCTAGTGTATTGCTTTGTGCTCTCACCTCTGATTTCACTGGGGGCTGTCCCCCACCACCATCTCGCTCTCTCTGTCAAAGAGTTAACTTACAGCTCCAATTCATAAAGTTCCTTGTCATTCTTCCCTTTAACTTCCAGCTGAGTCTCCATCTGGAGCGCGGAACCCACCACGCTTACTAATTATGCCTGGGCTGCTAAGACCCACTCGAGAAGGTGTCTAGGGTGAGGCACCTTTCGCTATTCGAGAGGGCGCCTGCGGCCTACGTAAGTGGTGCAAACTTCTTGTCTTGAAGTTTGATTGGTCTTCCGCGTAAACCAAGCTACTCAGTCTCTTTTCTCCACCGAATTTTCCTACTGAGCTCTCCTCATACTATTATTCTTGACATCTCTGATTAGCATATAAATAGTCGCCTAGGCCATCTCTCCTTCGAATACCC
>NW_011394216.1:4297-4766 GCF_000754665.1 Bison bison bison | reverse complement strand
CTCCTTGCAGTCCAAGGGACTCTCAAGAGTCTTCTCCAACACCACAGATCCAAAGCATCAATTCTTCAGCGCTCAACAATCTTCACAGTCCAACTGTCACATCCATATGTGACCACTGGAAAAACCATAGCCTTGACTAGATGAACCTTTCTTGACAAAGTAATATCTCTGCTTTTGCGTATGCTGTCTAGGTTGGTCATAACTTTTCTTCCAAGGAGTAAGTATCTTTTAATTTCATGGCTGCTCATTATCTGCAGTGATTTTGGAGCCCCCCAAAATAAGTCTGACATTGTTTCCACTGTTTCACCATCTATTTCTCATGAAGTGATGGGACCAGATGCCATGATCTTTGTTTCTGAATGTTGAGCTTTAAGCCAACTTTTTCACCCTCTCTTTCACTTTCTTCTAGAGGTCTTTTTTGTTCGTCTTCTCTTTCTGCCATAAGGGTGTGTCATCTGCATATCTGAGG
>NW_011394216.1:0-482 GCF_000754665.1 Bison bison bison | reverse complement strand
TATAAATTCTCTATATTTCACATATAAGAATTTTGGTGTAGATTTTCCTATATGAGTCTCTAAATTTCACATAGGAAAACACAGGTGTCAATTCTATTTGAAAGTTGCTATTCTCTATAATTCACTTTTGAAATTCAGGATGATTATGCTTCCTACTGCACATGTGGAATTCCTTAATTTTGTATGAAAATTTGAATGTAGATTTTCATAGATGAACAATGCAAATTTCTGTATTTCAAATTTTTACCACTGAAGCTATCATGGAACTTTAATAGTTTAGGAAAACATCCAAGATTTTCTAAAATTACCACCCAAAAGAGATGCCCTTTTCATGATAGCTGACTGTGATGTAAAACAGGAAGTCAGGAGATACATGGGTAACAGGCAAGTTTGGACTTGGGTACAAAATGATGCAGAACAAAGGCTAAATGCAGTTTTTCAAATACAAAGTTTAAACATAGAAAGACGACAGTGTTCCTGGT
>NW_011394215.1:0-862 GCF_000754665.1 Bison bison bison | reverse complement strand
ACCACGTGGTTCCCCCGTCATCGCAAGATGAAGCCCTGTCCCGCTACAGCGTCTCAGGAGAAGTCCCACGTTAGGAATTGGAGGTCGAAACGGTACTTGGCACCCTTGATGCGCCCCCACAAAGTTCCCCGGCATCCCGGTCTCCCTGGAGAGGAACACCGAGGTTTTCCGGCACCACTTCCTCTGAGCCCCTTCTACCCTCCTGATCTCGACAGGAGGGTCGACTCCCCTGCTTTGTCTGGAAGGGGTTCCCGACCTTCCGGTCGCACCTCAGGATGAGGCCGGTCTCACGACGACATTCCAGACGTGGCCTCGCGGGTGCTTCCACATTGCGAAGCACCCCGATTTCCCGGTCCCCTCTAGATAAGAAGCCGATGCCCGGACACCTCTCCGAACTCCACCCTGTCGAATGAAGTCAACACGAAGGGGCAGTGACTCGCCCGTGCATCGACCGGAAAAACCCCCCAGGTTCCAAATACCAGCTCGACAAGTGGCCTCTCTCCCCGGGGACACCTCGAGAGGCAAGCGGAGTTCCATGCCTCAACCCAAGACGAGGCCTGACTCTCCTGTCCCCAGTCTGCAGGGACCCTGCGATCGGAGTCTGAAATCAGAGGAACCCTGAGGTTCCTGCCTCAGCTGGAGATGAGGCCCTCTTCCAATGCACCAAACCCTGTGGAGTCCCGAGAGGCCCCTCCCACCTCCAGTTTCCCTGACATCTCAGAGCCACCATGAGAAGCCCCCTGAGGTCACCTGCACAAGTCTAGGGAAGCCAAGGTTTCCTGCCTCAACTTGAGAAAGACCTCGAGAGACCTTCTTCAACACGTCTCGAGGCCAGATTCCCCTCCCATGACTCGAGAGCAAT
>NW_011394214.1:0-1108 GCF_000754665.1 Bison bison bison | reverse complement strand
GTCCCAGCTGTCGATTATCAAGCAGAGGAGCAGGTATGAATCATGCGGCCCAGTGGGCGATTATCAAGCAGCTGACCAGGCATGAATCCTGCGGCCCAGTGGGCGATTATCAAGCAAATGAGCAGGCATGAATCCTGCGGCCCAGCTGGCGATTATCAAGCAGCTGAGCAGGCGCTAATCCCGCAACTCAGCAGGCACTGATCACGTGTCTGTCCTGCAGTGATCAGGTGACTGAGAGGAGCTGATCATGTGACTGCTCATGTGCTGATCAGGTAGCTCTCCTGCACGGATCATGGGCCTCAGCAGGCAAGAATCAAGCAGCTGAGCAGGCATGAATATTGGGGCCAAGCTGGCGATTATCAAGCAGATGAGCAGGCATGAATCCTGCGGCCCAGCTGGCGATTATAAGGCAGCTGAGCAGGCATGAATCCTGCGGCCCAGCTGTCGATTATCAAGCAGATGAGCAGGCGCTAATCTCGGAACTCAGCAGGCACTGATCACGTGGCTGTCATGCAGTGATCAGGTGACTGAGTGGCGCTGATCATGTGACTGCTCATGTGCTGATCAGGTAGCTCTCCTGCATGGTTCCTGTGCCTCAGCAGGCAAGAATCAAGCAGCTGAGCAGGTATGAATCATGCGGCCCACCTGGCGATTATCAGGCACCTGAGAAGGCATGAATCCTGCGGCCCTCTGGCGATTATCAAGCAGATGAGCAGGTATGAATCATGAGGCCTACCTGACGATTATTAGGCAGCTGAGCAGGCATGAATCCTGCGGCCCAGCCGGCGATTATCAAGCAGCTGAGCAGGCATGAATCGTGCGGCCAGCTGGCGATTATCAAGCAGCTGAGCAGGCATGAATCCTACGGCCCAGCTGGCGATTATCAAGCAGATGAGCAGGCATGAATCATGCGGCCCAGCTGGCGATTATCAAGCAGCTGAGAGGCATGAATCCTGCGGCCAAGCTGGCGATTATCAAGGAGCTGAGCAGGCATGAATCCTGCGGCCCACCTGGCGATTATGAAGCAGCTGACCAGGCATTAATCCTGCGGTCCAGCTGGCGATTATCAAGCAGATGAGCAGGCATGAATATTGGGGCCAAGCTGGCG
>NW_011394213.1:0-679 GCF_000754665.1 Bison bison bison | reverse complement strand
CATGTACTGGTCACGTGAATGGTCATGCACTGATCACGCAATTGATCATGCACTGATCATGTGACTGTTCATGCACTGATCAGGTGGCTGATCATGCACTGTTCACGTGACTGATCATGCACTGATCACGTGGCTATCATGTACTACTCACGTAGCTGATCATGCAATGATCATGTAGCAACCATATACTATACTGGTCACGTGACTGGTCATGCCCTGATCACGTAATTGATCCTGCACTGATTACGTGGCTCATCATGCACTGATCACATGACTGTTCACGCACTGATGACTTAACTGATCATGCACTGATCACGTGGCTATAATGCACTCATCACGTGGCAGATCATACGACTGTCACGTGCCTGGTCATGCACAGATCACGTGACTAATCATGAACTGATCACGTAGGCTATCATGCACTGATCACGTGGCTGATCATGCACTAATCACGTGGCTGATCATACACTGATCACGTGCCTGGTCACGCACAGGTCACGTGACTAATTATGCACTGATCACGTGGCTATCATGCACTGACCACGTGGCTGATCATTCAATGATCACGTAGTTACCTGTCCTGGTCACGTGGCTGATCATGCAATGATCAGGTAGCTACCATGTACTGGTCACGTGATTGATCATGCACTGATCACGTAATTGATCATGCACTGATCAC
>NW_011394212.1:0-569 GCF_000754665.1 Bison bison bison | reverse complement strand
GCCTCAACCCAAGACGAGGCCTGACTCTCCTGTTCCCAGTCTGCAGGGACCCTGCAATCGGAGTCTGAAATCACAGGAACCCTGAGGTTCCTGCCTCAACAGGGATGAGGCCCTCTTCCAATGCACCAAACCCCGTGGAGTCCCGAGAGGCGCCCCCCCAAATCCAGTTTCCCTGATTTCTCAGAGCCACCATGAGAAGCCCCCTGAGCTCACCTGCACAAGACGAGGGAATCCAGGGTTTCCTGACTCAACCCGAGAAAGACCTCGAGAGATCTTCTTCAACACGTCTCGAAGCCAGTTTCCCCTACATGACTCGAGAGCAATGACGCGCTCCCCCTGCCCCTGCATGGAACCCGACTTCCCTGGCGCCCCACGAGAGGCTCACTGACCTCGCCGTCGTACCTCGTGAGAAAACGCACCCTGGGGCCGCCGCTCGAGAACCACCCCGAGACTCCCCCGTCATCGCGGAGATGAGGGCCTTTGTTTCCTGCATGGCCTAGAGGCCAACCTCGCGACCTCTCTCCAAACGCCTCAGGAGGCTTGACTCCCTTTAGTCCACCCAGTGAGCT
>NW_011394211.1:0-545 GCF_000754665.1 Bison bison bison | reverse complement strand
GAAGTGAGCTTCTGTGAAGAGAGAAATAGTCCAAGGGTGCTTTGACTGAAGACTAAGGGAAATCTGCTGGGAAGAGCTTTTGACTCTAACCTCAGATTTAGGGTGAGTTGATAATGGAAAATTAAATATTAGTGAGAAAGGTATCAAATTATACCTTAGGCATTTCTTTCTTTAAAAAGGCTTGTTCTAAAAGAATTAACTGCTTTACTAGCTGATATGTTTGGGTTCAGCTGTTTTAATAAAGAGATTATTTTTTATAATAAAAGAGAGGAAAAGCTTGCTTAACTATTTTAAACATGCCTGTGACTTAAGCCTTATTGCTTCAATCCATGTGACTGTGGCAAGCCACTGCCAACAACCCCTTGAAAGTAGACTCTGGAAAACTAAAAGCAGAAAGTAAAAACAAATGTTCAGAGGGATTTATTTTAAGGGCAGGATGGGCTTGAAAGGCAGGGTGGGCAGGAAAAGGGAAGGAAAGTACCACACTTTAAGGGAATTGCTTGAGTCAGTCTATGACTTCTATATCTTTTACCCTGACAGTATCT
>NW_011394210.1:4632-5268 GCF_000754665.1 Bison bison bison | reverse complement strand
AAGGTGATACCAAGTCATCTTAGAACATAACACAATGGAGCATGTGCTCCAGGGGTCTTGAGTGGTGTCAGCAGGAGCAGGATGACCCCTGACATCAGGGCTCTAGGGACCCTTGTTTAGCTTCTAACTCCTCAGTGTGGTGGCAGCCCCAGCCACAAGGACAGCAAAGGGAGGAGCAGGAGGTAAAAGCAAAATCCACCCCATTTCAGTGAACTTGCACCTGTCTGAAGGTTAAAGGGTGTAGGTTTAGACTTAGGAGCCAACTAAGTAATTTTTAGCCAAATTGGATGAGACTGGAGAGGTTGCCTTAGGAAAGAAATTTGGAGACTTGGATTCAATCATTCATCCTGTGGGTGACAACATTTAAACACTTTGGGCTTAGTTTCCTCATTCTGAAATGAGCAAGTATGAGGTTGAAAACACTGTTCCTGTGAGGAAACTGTGGTCTTGATGCCAGTCTGCTGATTTCACAAAATACACAACCCCGGTTGCTCAATCCCTTTTTTTAGTAAGAAAAATGCCCTAGAGATCTGAGGAAGCTGAAAAGACACCAGGAGCTGCTTCAACAGACCAACTAGAGCCACTGATCCAAACAAAATGTCATACTTCATAATAAACTTTTTCTTTACTCCTCAA
>NW_011394210.1:0-454 GCF_000754665.1 Bison bison bison | reverse complement strand
AAATACATTTTGACAAAATGCTACATTCGTGACTAATTTAAAAGAAAAATATGCAGATTTATTATCTCCGATAAGACAAGCAGGCAACAGTTTAACCTTAAGGCAAAATTTTCCATTCAAATATAGTAAAGCCTTAGTACATTGTGCTTAGCACACCGTGGATGCTCAACAAATATCACAAACAGGCTCAATACCAACTGAGCCTTAAGATTAATAAAGAAAAATGTGGCAGAAAAAGAGGAAGAAATCTGCTTCCACAGGAACAAGCCTGCTGGCAGCCTGCCCCTGTCCCCCATACTCTCAATGTCCCAGCCCAATAGAAAGTCAATGTGTGTGTGTGTTGTGCAGATTCATTTTGATATTTGGCAAAACTAATACAATTTGTAAAGTTTAAAAATAAAATAAAATTTAAAAAGAATAAAATAAAATGAATCTATTGTAGGCAACATGTCAA
>NW_011394209.1:0-509 GCF_000754665.1 Bison bison bison | reverse complement strand
GTGTGTGTATCTGTGTGTATGTGTCCTGTTCTAAGACCTGTAACCTGGTGACTGTGCAACAGGTTTGTGTGTATTTTTGTGTGTGTGTTCCATTTTCAGCCCCGTGCCCTGGCGACAGTGAAACCAGTTTGTGTATGTGTGTGTCTGTGTCTGTGCTTTTCTCAGCCCTGTGCCCTGGAAACTGTGCAACCGGTTTGGGTGTTTGTGTGTGTGTTTGTTCTGTTCACTGCCCTGTGCCCAGGCGACTGTTCAACAGGTTTGTGTGTGTGTGTGTGCTGTTCTCAGTCCTCTGCCTGGCGACTGTGCAAAGGTTTGAGTGTGTGTGTGTGTGTGTGTGTGTTCGAGCTGTTCTGAGCCCTGTGCCTTGGTGAGAGCGCAACCGGTTTATGTGTTTGTGTATGTGTGTGTGTGAGTGTGTATGTGTGCCGTTCTCAGCCCTATGCTAGCGACTGTGAAACCGGGTGTTCGTGTGTGTGTGTGTGTCATTCTCAGACTTATCTCTGGTGACT
>NW_011394208.1:0-592 GCF_000754665.1 Bison bison bison | reverse complement strand
TTTTCCCTTGCTGCTTTTAATATTTGTTCTTTGTGTTTGATCTTTGTTAATCTGATTAATATGTGTCTTGGGGTGTTTCGCCTTGAGTTTATCCTGTCTGGGACTCTGGGTTTTTTGGACTTAGGTGATTATTTCCTTCCCCATTTTAGGGAAGTTTTCAACTATTATCTCCCCAAGTATTTTCTCATGGTCTTTCTTTTTGTCTTCTTCTTCTGGGACTCCTATGATTCGAATGTTGGGGCATTTAACATTGTCCCCGAGGTCTCTGAGATTGTCCTCATTTCTTGTCATTCTTTTTTCTTTTTTCCTCTCTGATTCATTTATTTCTACCATTCTATCTTCTACCTCACGTATCCTATCTTCTGCCTCTTTTATTCTACTTTTGGTCCCCTCCAGAGTGTTTTTATCTCTTATTGCATTATTCATTATATATTGACTCTTTTTTATTTCTTCTAAACATGCCTTTCATCTTTTCAATCCTTGTCTCCAGGTTATTTATCTGTAACTCCATTTTGTTTTAAAGATTTTGAATCATTTTTACTATCATCATTTGGAATTGTTTGTCAGGTAGATATCCTATCTCTTCCTCTTT
>NW_011394207.1:0-591 GCF_000754665.1 Bison bison bison | reverse complement strand
GCTGATTGCGTGGTTCGTGTCTGCTCAGCTCTTTGAGTATTGCCTCCTGAGGTCCCTGTTCGGGCGCCACCTGCCGAGGACCAGCCCCAGATGATCCAGGGGATTCGAAGGAGAGATGGCCTAGGCGACTATTTATATGCTAATCAGAGATTGCAAGAATAATAGTATGAGGATAGCTCAGTAGGAAAATTCGGTGGAGAAAAGAGACTTTATAGCTCAGTTTACGCGGACGACCAATCAAACTTCAAGACAAGAAGTTTGCACCACTTACGTAGGCCGCAGGCACCCTCTCGAATAGCGGAAGGTGCCTCACCCTAGACAACTTCTCGAGTGGGGTCTTAGACACCCAGGCATAATTAGTAAGCGTGGTGTGTTCCGAGCTCCAGATGGAGACTCAGCTGGAAGTTAAAGGGAAGAATGACAAGGAACTTTATGAATTGGAGCTGTAAGTTAACTCTTCGACAGAGAGAGCGAGATGGAGTGGGGGACAGCACCCAGTGAAATTAGAGGTGAGAGCACAAAGCAAGAAAGTAGGCAGACTCTTGTTTTTTGGGGGGGAGTTGCTCGAGAATATCCGGGCGGACTCCTGAG
>NW_011394206.1:0-569 GCF_000754665.1 Bison bison bison | reverse complement strand
GAGATGAATGCAATTGTGCAGTAGTTTGAGCATTCTTTGGCATTGCCTTTCTTTGGGATTGGAATGAAAACTGATCTTTTCCAGTCTTGTGGCCTCTGCTGAGTTTTCCAAATTTACTGGCATATTAAGTGTAGCACTTTCACAGCATCATATTTCAAGATTATAAATAGCTCAGCTGGAATTCCATCTTTAACTTATATGCAGAGTACGCCATGAGAAACGCTGGTCTGGAAGAAGCACAGCTGGAATCAAGATTACCCGGAGAAATATTAATAACATCAGATATGCAGATGACACCACCCTTATGGCAGAAAGTTAAAAGGAACTAAAAAGCCTCTTGATGAAAGTGAAAGAGGAGAGTGAAAAAGTTGGCTTAAAGCTCAACATTCAGAAAACAAAGATCATGGCATCTAGTCCAATCACTTCATGGGAAATAGATGCGGAAACAGTGGAAACAGTGTCAGACTTTATTTTGGGGGCTCCAAAATCACTGAAGATGGTGATTGCAGCCATGAAATTAAAAGACGCTTACTCCTTGGAAGGAAATTATGACCAAACTAGATAGCATA
>NW_011394205.1:0-517 GCF_000754665.1 Bison bison bison | reverse complement strand
TAGGGAGCCCAAACGCACAGGGGAAGCCCGCACAGCACATCCACCTGCCTCTAGGCGGGAGGACAGCTTCAGGGAAGGCCCAGTCTGGCAGGCGATTTCTGGGCACAAACGGAGGGACACTCTGGCTGTGGAGCTGCTTCCCCAAGCCAGGGGCACCGGGACCCTGATTCCCTCCGTGCGGCGCTTAGTCTGGGCGGGGAAGCACCAGCTTGGCAATGCAGCCTGGGGCGCTTCCTTTCCCTCGGAAAGAGCTCTCCCTCCGGGAGGCTTTGGCAGTGTGCACACCCCCAGCCCCTAAGCCCTCTGCAAGGACGCCTGGCTCCTAGGTCCGAAGGGAAGGCGAGAGCTGAGATGAGGCACCAGTCAGGCACCAGTCACGTCTCCCACACTCCCGCAGCCTGCTCCTTCCCGGGCGCGAACGCTAGAAGCTGGGCAGGGCTTGGGGAGGCTCGCCCAGGCCAGAGCAGCCTCTCGGCCGGGGCTCGTGTGCTATCGCGACTGGGCGCAGAGTTGGAGC
>NW_011394204.1:0-605 GCF_000754665.1 Bison bison bison | reverse complement strand
TAATGATAACCCTGTATACGAGACAGCAAAAGAGACACTGATGTATGGAGCAGTCTTATGGACTCTGTGGGAGAGGGAGAGGGTGGGAAGTTTTGGGAGAATGGCATTGAAACACATGAAATGTAAAAAAAAAAAAGAAGAGAAATTGAGATAGTAAATTTTTTAAAAAAAGTTTTGTTTTGAAGTTTAGAACAGCTGGAGGTTAAAATATTAGATGTTTAAAAAACTTTCCTAGCAATGTGAAACCAGATACAAGTCCTGAAGCTACTTAAAGTGATATTTACTGTATATATACAACATATTTTTAGTTGAGCATAATTGCTTTTAACATATTACCTGTTAAAACTACTAATGGAGGTGTTTTATTTGATGCTATTTAATTGGTGTCATTAAAGGAATAATTTTTTATAGCTTAGCTTTGATTGTCAGTTTTACCTTGGTTTATAAAGAAACTAAATAAGTTTTCTTTGATTTTAGTTACAAACCTACTATAAATCAAATTCCAAACAGGCCATCCCCAACTTTTAGTAAGAATGCAAAGAAGACTTGGAATTAACAATGTGTCTCTAATATCTTCATTAGTTCAAGATAACAAGACGTATGTT
>NW_011394203.1:0-683 GCF_000754665.1 Bison bison bison | reverse complement strand
TTGGGGGTCGATTATACAGAGTGAAGTAAGCCAGAAGGAAAAACATAAATACAGTATACTAAAGCATATATATGGAATTTAGAAAGATGGTAACAATAACCCGGTGTACGAGACAGCAAAAGAGACACTGATGTATAGAACAGTCTTATGGACTCTGTGGGAGAGGGAGAGGGTGGGAAGATTTGGGAGAATGGCAATGAAACATGTAAAATATCATGTAGGAAACGAGTTGCCAGTCCAGGTTCGATGCATGACGCTGGATGCTTGGGGCTGGTGTACTGGGACGGCCCAGAGGGATGGTATGGGGAGGGAGGAGGGAGGAGGGTTCGGGATAGGGAACACATGTATACCTGTGGCGGATTCATTTTGATATTTGGCAAAACTAATACAATTATGTAAAGTTTAAAAATAAAATAAAATTAGAGAGGAATTGGGGGTCGAAACGGGTGGGCACCCTTGATGCAACACACAAAGTTCCCGACATCCAGGTCTCCCTGGAGAGGAACACCGAGGTTTTTCAGCACCACTTCCTCTGAGCCCCTTCTATCCTCCTGATCTGGACAGGAGGGTCGACTCCCCTGCTTTGTCTGGAAGGGGTTCCCGACCTTCCGGTGGCACCTCAGGATGAGGCCGGCCTCACGACGACATTCCAGACGTGGGCTCGTGGGTGCTTCCACATTGCG
>NW_011394202.1:0-564 GCF_000754665.1 Bison bison bison | reverse complement strand
GCATGTTTTTTCCATGGTTTTAGCTTAGCTCAAAAGAATTTTTACACTATTAAGTAAGAAAAAAATTAAAGTATTTCCCCTTTTTAAATTTACACAGACGTTTAATTAGCTTTATTTACAGAGCAGGGATTTTTTTCAGTCTCCAATGGTGCCTAGATAACATCATTAGGCAAGAATGCCAGTTTAAAAGAAATCTATGCAGAATCCTAAAAATAACAGATGTTGATGCTCCTCCAAGAAGGGGCAAGCTTGACTATATCAGCATCTCTCTTTATGTTTCAGTTACTCAGAAGCAATTCTGTTGCAGTCTCTACATCCCATGATTTTGAAGACAAGGCCACTATTACCGCATTCCTATCAAAGCCCATAGCACATAGGTTTTCTATTTTTTTGGTGTACTCTGGACTAGAAACTGGTGCTCCAGCATACACATGTGCCCAAAGTCGAGCTGTCTGTTTGAACATTTCAGGATTTTGTTTGTACTGATTTGCTACTACTGCATCTTGTGGATCATCGGGTTCTGCAGCTGCCAGCAGAGCTTGTAATGACAACAATACCGTGCGC
>NW_011394201.1:0-564 GCF_000754665.1 Bison bison bison | reverse complement strand
CTGCCTCATACTCGCCAGCTGAGTCGCGCGACACCTACCTGCTCATCTGCCTGATCCTGGCCAGCTGAGCCGCGCGACACGTGCCTGCTCATCTGCCTGATACTCGCCTGCTGAGCCGCGCAACACCTGCCTTCTCATCTGCCTGATACTCGCCAGCTGAGCCCCGCGACACCTGCCTGCTCATCTGCCTGATACGCGCCTGCTGAGCTGCGCGATACCTGCCTGCTCATCTGCCTGATACTCTCCTGCTGAGCCGCGCGACACCTGCCTGCTCATCTGCCTGATATTCGCCAGCTGAGTCGCGCAACACCTGCCTGCTCATGTGTCTGATACTCGCCAGCTGAGCCGCGCTACACCTGCCTGCTCATATGCCTGATACTCGCCAGCTGAGCCGTGCGTCACCTGCCTGCTCATCTGCCTGATACTCGCCAGCTGAGTCGCGTGTCACCTGCCTGCTCATCTGCCTGATACTCGCCAGCTGAGTTCCGCGACACCTGCCTGATCATCTGCCTGATACTCCACAGCTCAGCCCCGCGACACCTGCCTGCTTATCTACCTGATACT
>NW_011394200.1:0-507 GCF_000754665.1 Bison bison bison | reverse complement strand
TTGTCACCCTGCTTATTTAACTTCTATGCAGAGTACATCATGAGAAACGCTGGGCTGGAAGATGCACAAGCTGGAATCAGGAATGCTGGGAGAAATATCAGTAACCTCAGATATGCAGATGACACCACCCTTATGGCAGAAAGCGAAGAGGAACTCAAAAGCCTCTTGATGAAAATGAAAGAGGAGAGTAGAAAAAGTTGGCTTAAAACTCAACATTCAGAAAACGAAGATCATGGCATCTGGTCCCATCACTTCATGGGAAATAGATGGGGAAACAGTGGAAACAGTGGCAGACTTCATTTTTTGGGCTCCAAAATCACTGCAGATAGTGATTGCAGCAATGAAATTAAAAGAGGCTTACTTCTTAGAAGGAAAGTTATGACCGACCTAGATAGCATATTCAAAAGCAGAGATATTACTTTGCCAACAAAGATCCGTCTAGTCAAGGCTATGGTTTTTCCAGTGGTCATGTATGGATGTGAGAGTGGGACTGTGAAGAAAGCTGAG
>NW_011394199.1:0-592 GCF_000754665.1 Bison bison bison | reverse complement strand
CTGAGCATGCAGTGATCACGTGGCTGATCGTTCACTGATCACGTGTTTATCATACAGTGATCACGTGACTGAGAGGCACTGATCACGTGACTGCAGTCAGTGATCACGTGGCTGATCATGCACTGATATCGTGACTGAGCACCCACTGATCATGTGCCGGGAGCCGGGGAGGCATTCCACTCTGGACAAAGGTCATGAGGAAGGAGGCTCTGCATACGCAAATGCGGGATCAAGCCTCAGGAGTCCACCCGGATATTCTCCTGAATCTACCCCCCAAAAAACCAGAGTCTGCCTACTTTATACCTTTGTGTTCTCACCTCTGAGTTTACTGGGGGCTGTCCCCCACCACCATCTTGATCTCTCTGTCAAAGAATTATCTTACAGCTCCAATTCGTAAAGTTCCTGGGCAATTAGGAGTGTTTAAATCCAAACCCCTCAGATGGCTCTCTAACTCGCCTGACAAATTTACAGCTATGCATATGATTGTTTACAGTCTCCCAGCCTCCAGAGGCACGGGAAACTTAAGATATTCAAATAACTTAGAGCCTCTCAGAGAGTTAGAAACTGTCAGAATAAGACTAGTAAAGGATTT
>NW_011394198.1:0-629 GCF_000754665.1 Bison bison bison | reverse complement strand
GAGGCAGGAGATGTTCTAAACTGTCTAAACACAGATTCTTTTGAGTAATTAAAAGATTGATTAGAAATTGTATTGGTGAATGTCTTTTCACTTGCTGGGCCATTGTTTGCTGCTAAGTTTCCATATCCCTTACCTGCTGTGTCCCTGGGAGTGTATTGATTAATATAATTGGTGTAAGTAGTAGCTTTAATGTTTGTAACCTGGGACCCTTGAGTTAATTCTTTTTCTTGTTATAGCCCACCACACCTTTGCTCTGTAGGAATGCAACTTTATCTAATGCTTTTTTGGAGGGTGGCTCCTGACCAACCACCTTTAGAGAAAAATAAGTTTTCTGAAGAAAAGGTCTTAAAATGTTAACAGGCCTCCGGGCCAGAAGATGATGCAAATCACCTAAGCTTTTGCATATGGTAAGTTTGCAGGAAGAAAGCCTGGTTTGCTGCAAGACTCTACCCTTCCCCCATTATCCTCTATGCATAACTTAAGGTATAAAAACTACTTTGAAAAATAAAGTTCGGGCCTTGTTCACCGAAACTTGGTCTCACCATGTCGTCCTTTCTCTTACCTTCTGGCTGAATTATTCAGCCTTTTCTCCACTGAATTTCCTCACTGAGCTATCCTCATTCTATTAC
>NW_011394197.1:0-566 GCF_000754665.1 Bison bison bison | reverse complement strand
CCCACCAGGCTCCTCTGTCCATTGGATTCTCCAGGCAAGAACACTGACTTGAGTGGAAATCACAAAGTCACTCCTTGGATGAGAAGGTTTACATACCATAAGAATTTGAGGGCTTTGCTAATTTTATGGGAAAATATCTGTGGAGTACGTGTAGGGATGAGTGGTGGCGCTTGATAAATAGGGACGAATACAATCATTTTTTCTAGTAGAATTTGAATACAGATATATTCAACATATATTTTGCATTTAGAAAAAACCTGAGTAGCTATATGGAGTTCCAATAATTTGTTAGGTTGATTAACCCCAAACCGATTTCAACTATAGTCCATAAAATATTGGGTCAGATGAAAACACTTTTTGGTGTAGATGTATAAATGAATATATTATTTTATACAAGGGAAATATGGAGTGATCCTTCGTAAGCATCCTGTCCAGCTACATTCTAAATTATCTTACAATCTACTCCCTTCAACAAGGTCTTCAGACAGGCACGCGGTAAAGGAAACACTATTTATGGAACGGGCAATTTTTCGAAGACTGAGGATTCTAGTAGGAGACCACACCGT
>NW_011394196.1:0-578 GCF_000754665.1 Bison bison bison | reverse complement strand
CCTCGAGGCCAGCCTCGCGACCTCTCTCCAAACGCCTCAGGAGGCTTGACTCCCTTTAGTCCACCCAGTGAGCTCCAAGAGAGACCCGTCGCGATCGAGAGCAGAGCGGGGTTCTTTGCTTCCACTCGAGATGAATGCCTGTCTCCCCGGGTGCGTCTGGAATGCAACCCCGAGATCCCGGTCGCCCCTGGAGAGGAACATTGGCTTCTGGACACAAGCCTAGATGAGGTCTATTGGCCCTGCAGTCACTCGAGAGCAATCCCCAGCTTTCCTTCGCAACTCGAATGGAAGATTGGACTTCCCTGGGCCAACACAAGAGGCATCCCGAATTCCCCGTCGTAACTCGAGAATCCCGCCGCAACTCGAGAAAAACCACGTGGTTCCCCCGTCATCGCAAGATGAAGCCCTTTCCCGATACAGCGTCTCACGAGAAGTCCCACGTTAGGAATTGGAGGTCGAAACGGTACTTGGCACCCTTGATGCGCCCCCACCAAGTTCCCCGGCATCCCGGTCTCCCTGGAGAGGAACACCGAGGTTTTCCGGCACCACTTCCTCTGAGCCCCTTCTACCCTCCTGAT
>NW_011394195.1:0-603 GCF_000754665.1 Bison bison bison | reverse complement strand
GTGTGTCCGTGAGTGAAGTAAGTCTCCCTCAAGTCAGCTATGGTTGCAGCACAAGAGTCCTAGGTGATACCTAGGTGATACCCTATTCCACTAGAGTCCCAGAGGTAGGGTGAATTAAGTGTCTGTGTCAGAATCATCCGTCCCTGGGTCCTGCCATCCTCCAGCCTCCTGCTGCTCACTGAGTTTGAGATTAACTGGGCCCTTCACTCCCGCCCCTTACCCTGCTATGGCCTATCATTGAAAGTACATCCTCTCGGTGGTCCCAGTGCACCTGTGTGCTGACTTTGGGATCTTGGGTGAATTTCCACATTCACCACTCGGATCTCACCACCACCACCACACATGCTGCGCTCGAAGTGGCTTCAGGCTGCCTTGGGAAAATCCGGATGACTCTGGGGAGGAGGTGGACAGGGAGCCCCAAAGGCAGGACACGTTGCCGACTGACACCATCTCCAACATTGCTGGACATGGGCGTCTTCAGCTCCTGAAATACCTGTGTTCCCTGTTTGCATTTGTGTCCCTATGCCAAGCATGTGTGTATACACGCATGTGCTTGTGTTGGCTGTGTTTGTGTGTGTGTTTGTGTGTATCCGGCCAGGGCAG
>NW_011394194.1:0-550 GCF_000754665.1 Bison bison bison | reverse complement strand
TGTTTATAATAGCCAGGACATGGAAGTAACCTAGATGTCCATCAGCAGATGAATGAATAAGAAAGCTGTGGTACATATACACAATGGAGTATTACTCAGCCATTAAAAAGAATACATTTGAATCAGTTCTAATGAGGTGGATTAAACTGAAGCCTATTTTACAGAGTGAAGTAAGCCAGAAAGAAAAATACCAATACAGTATAATAACGCATATATATGGAATTTAGAAAGATGTTAATGATAACCCTGTATGTGAGACAGCAAAAGAAACACAGATGTATAGACTCAGTCTTTTGGACTCTGTGGGAGAGGGCGGGGGTGGGATGATTCGGGAGAATGACATTGAAACATGTATATTATCATATGTGAAACAGATCGCCAGTCCAGTCTTGATGCATGATATAGGGTGGTCAGGGCTAGTGTGTTGGGATGACCCAGAGGGATGAGATGGGGAGGGAGGTAAGAGGGGGTTCAGAATGTGGAAGTCATGTACACCTGTGGTGGATTCATGTCAATATATGGCAAAACCAATACAATATTGTAAAGTAAT
>NW_011394193.1:0-602 GCF_000754665.1 Bison bison bison | reverse complement strand
GACAGGTTTTGCTGATTTTGGCAGCTACCAGCAGGCACTCAGCCACTGTCTGCGAGTGTGGAGTTAGTGTCTGGGGACAATGATTTCTTGCTACTCTGGGATGGCTGTTCATTTCTCTGGACTCCCTCCACTCTGTTGAAATAGCTCCCTCAGAGTATGCTCACAGCAGCAACCACAGTCATTCCTCTTTCTGGGTTCTGATAGTCACACCCGAACCTCAGGACCCCGCCCCCACCCTCTGCTGCAGGCAGAGACATGCAAGTTGCTTTTCAGGTGGAAAGTGCTGTTTAACAAAAATTTCTGTGGTGAATTTTCCGTTTTGTCTCCTGAGGTCCCACCATTGTACTCCCCACTGAAGTTCAGAAGCTCCCTCCTGCCCCACCTGTGGGGAGGGTTTCCCAGTGTGAAGAAACGTTTCCTCCTTCACAACTCCCTTCCTGGGGGAAAAATCCTAGTCCTAAAATCCTTTGTCTGTCTCTCTCTCTCTCTTTATTGTCTTTATCTTTTGCCTTACCTCATTCTAAGCAGATTTTCTTGCCTTTTTGAAAGTTTGATGTCTTCTGCTAGTATTCAGAAGTTGCTTTGTAGGAGTTTTTCCATAT
>NW_011394192.1:0-534 GCF_000754665.1 Bison bison bison | reverse complement strand
CCTGCCAATGCAGGGGATATGGGTTTAATCCTTGGTCTGAGAAGATACCCCATGCCTCGGAGCATCTAAGCACAACCACTGAACCTGTACCTAAGAGCCTGTGCTCCGCAACAATAGAAGCCACTGCAACGAGAAATTCTCGCACTGCAATTAGACAGCAGCCCTTGTTCGCCGCAACTACAGAAAAGCCTGCACATCAATGAAGACCCAGCACAGCCAAAAATAAATAAAATTATAAAGAAAAAAAAAGAAATGTTAAATATAAGTTTACCCTTGACAGCAAGGGTAACCCATAGGATACTCCAATCACGCACGCTGTGCCAACATTAGTCCTTCAGTGTAGATCCCGTTTACAATATATTCCTGATGCTACTTTCCCTGGATGCTGAACTTATTATTTTTTTTTCTGAACATTTAATTTAATTTATTTTAAACTTTACAATATTGTATTAGTTTTGCCAAATATCAAAATGAATCCGCCACAGGTATACATGTGTTCCCCATCCTGAACCCTCCTCCCTCCTCCCTCCCCAT
>NW_011394191.1:0-524 GCF_000754665.1 Bison bison bison | reverse complement strand
TCTGGAGACCCCTGGCCTTCCTGCCTGTAACCCTCTCCAGGCCTGTAGGAAGCAATACACAAGCTGACCCTAACATACACGTGCAGTGACAAGGGACTCCAAGGAGCCAAAACAATCACATGAGTCTGCAGTTCAAATGTCCTTTGGTATGCTGTGCTAAGTCGCTTCAGTCACGTCTGACTGTCCGAGCCTGCCAGGCTCCTCTGTCCATGGGAATTTTCCAGGCAAGAATACTGGAGTGGGTTGCCGTGCCCTCCTCCAGGGGATCTTCCCAATCCAGGGATCGAATTCCTGCATTGGTAGATAGGTTATTTACCACTAGCACCACCTGGGGCAAAAGTGCCTAAATGGAGATCAGGGAAACCCACTTAGGAGAATGGACTCAGAGACAAGAAAGTGAGGGAAGGAGATTCTAGCCACATTCAGAGAAGCCCTGCAGGTAGTTCTGCAGGTGGAAGAGGAGGAGGAAGCAGGCTGGAGCTGTGTAGAAGATGAAAGAGGGAACTAAAGCAGGGGGCCCCAAC
>NW_011394190.1:0-541 GCF_000754665.1 Bison bison bison | reverse complement strand
AACACCACAGTTGAAAGCATCAATTCTTTGGCGCTCAGCCTTCTTCACAGTCCAACTCTCACATCCATACATGACCACTGGAAAAACCATAGCCTTGACTAGACGGACCTTTGTTGGCACAGTAATGTCTCTGCTTTTGAATATGCTGTCTAGGTTGGTCATAACTTTCCTTCCAAGGAATAAGCGTCTTTTAATTTTATGGCTGCAGTCACCATCTGCAGTGATTTTGGAGCCCCCAAAAATAAAGTCTGATACTGTTTCCACTGTTTCCCCATCTATTTCCCATGAAGTGATGGGACCAGATGCCATGATCTTCGTTTTCTGAATGTTGAGCTTTTTAAATTTTTTTTATTTATTTTTTTATTTTTTTTTGTATAATAAAGTTTTATTAAAGTATAAAGGAGATAGAGAAAGCTTCTGACATAGGCATCAGAAGGGGGTAGAAAGAGTACCCCTGAATGTTGAGCTTTAAGCCAACTTTTTCACTCTCCTCTTTCACTTTCATCAAGAGGCTATTTAGTTCCTCTTCACTTTCTGCCAT
>NW_011394189.1:0-507 GCF_000754665.1 Bison bison bison | reverse complement strand
GCCATGATCTTCGTTTTCTGAATATTGAGCTTTTAAACCAACTTTTTCACTGTCCACTTTCACTTTCTTCAAGAGGCTTTTTAGTTCCTCTTTACTTTCTGCCATAAGGGTGATGTCATCTGCATATCTGAGGTTATTGATATTTCTCCTGGCAATCTTGATCCAGCTTGTGCTTCTTCCAGCCCAGCATTTCTCATGATGTACTCTGCATATAAGTTAAATAAGCAAGGCGACAATATACAGCCTTGGCATACTCCTTTTCCTATTTGGAACCAGTCTGTTGTTCCATGTCCATTTCTAACTGTTGCTTCCTGACCTGCATATAGGTTACCTGGTCTTCCATGTCCAGTTCTAACTGTTACTTCCTGACCTGCATATAATTTTCTCAAGAGGCAGGTCAGGTGGTCTGGTATTCCCATCTCTTTCAGAAATTTCCGCAGTTTATTGTGATCCACACAGTCAAAGGCTTTGGCATAGTCAATAAAGCAGAAATAGATGTTTTTCTGG
>NW_011394188.1:0-600 GCF_000754665.1 Bison bison bison | reverse complement strand
TTGAGATTATGTTTTTAAAACTTGTCAGCCCGGGGCTTCCCTGATGACTCAGTGGTAAAGAATCTGCCTGCCAATGTGGGAGACACAGGTTCGATCCTTGAATTGGGAGGATCCCCCATGCTACAGAGAAATTAAGCCCTGTGCCACAACTATTGGGCTTGTTCTCTAGAGCCCAGGAGCCTTAACTACTGAGCCCCTGTGCTGCAACTACTGAAACCCGCCTGCCCTAGACCCCATACTCCGCACAACAGAAGCCACCATAATGAGAAGCCCGTGCACCACAAAAGAGTAGCCCCCTGCTCTCTGCAACTAGAGAAAAGCCTGTGCAGCAATGAAAAACCAGCACAGCCAAAAATAAAGAAATAAAATTATTTTAAAAAACCTGTCAGCCAAAGCTGCCACCTTTATAGGTCTTTACATACCATCTGTCTCAGGTAAATGAAATGATTAGCCCATAGTCAATTTCTAATAATTTTTAATACATCAAAATAATTTCATTGCAAGTGGATTCTTTACAGTCTGAGCTACCAGGGAAGCCCCTTTCTTATATTAGGATAAGTAATTTCTGATCTATGCTTTGGAGATTTTTGAAATGCACTT
>NW_011394187.1:0-566 GCF_000754665.1 Bison bison bison | reverse complement strand
AGCAGTTCTCCATTTACCCTCCCTCCCTTCCCTGGTGATCTCATCCACTTCAGAGCTTTAAGTATTATCTGTGTGCGATGTGTCTCCCCCTTCATTCTAGATTTACTTATCCATCTATACCTACCTGGCATCTCTGTTTGGGTGTCTCCGAGGCATCCTCAAATTTAATATACCAACAGACTAACCCTTGCTCTTCCTCTCAAACCCGATCTTCACAGAACCTCTCCCAGTTCAGTAAACGGCAGCTCCATTCTTCTCTATTCTCATTACGCTTTTATTTTTCTCCATTGCATTAATCCTACCTGACATTATCATGTTTTATTGATACATATGCATTTGTTTATTATATTAGTTAGGGTATTGCCAAATGGCTATAAGCAAGAAATCCCAGAGTACCATGGCTTGAGGAATATTGAAGTGAAAAGTCTAGACAGTGGAGTATCTCTGCTCCAGTCAGTCAGAGATCTGGGTCCTGCCACTGCGTTCCTCTATCACCTCCGAGGGCACTATCCAGGTTCCAGCTGGTAGTGAAGGGGGAAGAGAATATAAGGGAGGCACAATCAAAG
>NW_011394186.1:0-606 GCF_000754665.1 Bison bison bison | reverse complement strand
AGGGAGCATTAATCGTCAGGAGCTCATCAAATGCCTCCATACCTACACTGAAACCAAGAACCACCCAAGGGCCACCAAGTTCCAGAGCAAGACATACCATGCAAATTCTCCAGCAAAGCAGGAACACAGCCCTGAGCTTCAATATACAGGCTACCCAAAGTCACTCCAAACCCACTGACAACTCATAACTCATTACTGGACACTTCACTGCACTCCAGAGAGAAATCCAGCTCCACCCACCAGAACACCGACACAAGCTTCCCTAACCAGGAAACTTTGACTAGCCACCCGTACAAACCCACCCACAGTGAGGAAACTCCACAATAAAGAGAATTCCACCAACTGCCAGAATACAGAAAGGCCACCCCAAATGCAGTAATATAAACAAGATGAAGAGACAGAGGAATACCCAGCAGGTAAAGGAACACGATAAATGCTCACCAAACCAAACAAAAGAGGAAGAGATAGGGAATCTACCTGATAAAGAATTATAAATAATGATAGTGAAAATGATCCAAAATCTTGAAAACAAAATGGAATCACAGATAAATAGCCTGGAGACAAGGATTGAGAAGATGCAAGACAGGTTTAACAAGGACCTAGAAT
>NW_011394185.1:0-519 GCF_000754665.1 Bison bison bison | reverse complement strand
ACTGGACTCAGAGGAAAGATTTAATGATGAAATTAGTACACACCTTTCAAAACACTAGAAATATTGGTAACTTATTTTCCAATTTGTTTCCAAGCCTGAGATCTCTCTTCACAGATCCTCCAGTAGTAAAATTACTATAGAATTTTAGAGCACATTGTTCCATGGACAGTGAAGAAACATTAATTGGGAGATAAATCCTTTGAAAAGCTATCTTAGAACTTGGCTCTAACTTATATTTAATTCATCTGTAGGAGTCAAAATCAAAATAAAATGTAGTGGCCTCTGAATTCTAATAATGATGAAGTGCTGGAAGTGGTAGACAATACTAAGATCTACCTTTAAATAAAGTACATTTGGAAATTTCTATAAATATAAATAAACATGAGTTTATTTTACAAAGTGAAGTGTGTGGTTTCCATATGCCACTTCCAGAAGTGGTCCTGTTACTTTAGTGGTATCTCTTAGGGAGGAATCATCCCATCATTGTATTTCTCTAGGAATTGTTCCTTTATGACTTTT
>NW_011394184.1:0-841 GCF_000754665.1 Bison bison bison | reverse complement strand
AGAAGCATGTGAGACTAAAGGAGTTCAGAGTGGGCAAATGTGCTCACAGGTTGGAAAAGCATCTGACCATTATTTTCTTACAAATAATTTCACGGTGTATTCAAGTATATTTTTTAAGATATAAAATTGATAGTCATTTTGTTGATTTCTTTTCATAGTCTAGAAAGACCAGAAATTCCCTGTTACTGTGCATTCACAGGGTAACTTTAGTTTTTAAAATTAAGAAAATGAAAAAAAATTAAGAAAATGAAAGCAGTAAGATAGATGATGTATTTAATAATTGGTGCTGGGACAATTGGGCAGTATCTGGAAAAAAATTCTAGAAGGATAAAAGATTGATATGAAATTATGGAAAACCATTCCCTACTCAAAGGAGGGAATTCCCTGGTCCAGTGGTTAAGTCTCTGCTTTTTCACTGCTGAGGGCAGAAGTTCAATCCCTGTTTGGGGAACTAAGATCCTGTAAGCCACCAGGCATGACTAAAGGGAAAAAAAAATGTAATTAAAGGAAATCTAGGGAAGGAAGACTTTGTGAGTAATCTATAATATTCAGAGCCTCAAAAGAAAATGTATAACTTAAAATCTTTATTTATTTTATATATTTTGTATATATATTATATATGCTTTATAAATAAAGAAAGCAAGATTTTAAGTTGTGATTATAAAAGTTAAAATTTTCTCCATCGAGAAGAAAACTGTAAATAAATACAGACAGTAAACAGGAGGGAGCTCCCTGGGAGTGGTTAGGACTCAGTGCTTTCACTGATTAGGGCTCAGGTTCAGCCCCTGGCCGGGAGACTATGAATCCACAAGCTGCTGCAGTGTGGCCCCCCAAAATTAAA
>NW_011394183.1:0-873 GCF_000754665.1 Bison bison bison | reverse complement strand
GGTGCTTCCACGTTGCGAAGCACCCCGATTTCCCGGTCCCCTCTTGATAAGAACCCGATGCCCGGACACCTCTCCTAACTCCACCCTGTGAATGACGTCAACACCAAGGGGCAGTGACTCGCCCGTGCGTCGTCCGGAAAAACCCCCAGGTTCCAAATACAGCTCGACAAGTGGCCTCTCTCCCCGGGGACACCTCGAGAGGCAAGCGGAGTTCCATGCCTCAACCCAAGATGAGGCCTGACTCTCCTGTCCCCAGTCTGCAGGGACCCTGCGATCGGAGTCTGAAATCAGAGGAAGCCTGAGGTTCCTGCCTCAGCTGGAGATGAGGCCCTCTTCCAATGCACCAAACCCCGTGGAGTCCCGAGAGGCCCCTCCCACCTCCAGTTTCCCTGACTTCTCAGAGCCACCATGAGAAGCCCCCTGAGGTCACCTGCACAAGTCAAGGGAAGCCAGGGTTTGCTGCCTCCACCGGAGAAAGACCTCGAGAGACCTTCTTCAACACGTCTCGAGGCCAGATTCCCCTCCCATGAATCGAGAGCAATGACGCGCTCCCCCTCGCCACTCGCATGGAGACCCGACTTCCCTGGCGCCCCACGAGAGGCTCACTGACCTCGCCGTCGTACCTCGTGAGAAACCGCACCCTGGGGCCGCCGCTCGAGAACCACCCCGAGACTCCCCCGTCATCGCGGAGATGAGGGCCTTCGTCTCCTGCATGGCCTAGAGGCCAATCTCGCGACCTCGCTCCAAACGCCTCAGGAGGCTTGACTCCCTTGAGTCCACCCAGTGAGCTCCAAGAGATACCCGTCGCGACTCGAGAGCAGAGCGGGGTTCTTTGCTTCCACTCGAGATGAATGCCTGTCTCCCGGGTGCGTC
>NW_011394182.1:0-601 GCF_000754665.1 Bison bison bison | reverse complement strand
TTGGGAACCTGGGGGTGTTTTCCGGACGATGCACGGGCGAGTCACTGCCCCTTCCTGTTGACTTCATTCTCAAGGTGGAGTTCGGAGAGGTGTCCGGGCATCGGGTTCTTATCAAGGGGGGACCGGGAAATCGGGGTGCTTCGCAATGTGGAAGCACCCACGAGGCCACGTCTGGAATGTCGTCGTGAGACCGGCCTCATCCTGAGGTGCGACCGGAAGGTCGGGAACCCCTTCCAGACAAAGCAGGGGAGTCGACCCTCCTGTCGAGATCAGGAGGGTCGAAGGGGCTCAGAGGAAGTGATGCTGGAAAACCTCGGTGCTCCTCTCCAGGGAGACCGGGATGCCGGGGAACTTGGTGAGGCGCATCAAGGGTGCCAAGTACCGTTTTGACCTCCAATTCCTAACGTGGGACTTCTCCTGAGACGCCGTAGCGGGAAAGGGCTTCATCTTGCGATGACAGGGGCACCACGTGGTTTTTCTCGAGTTGCGGCGGGATTCTCGAGTTCCGACGGGGAATTCAGGATGCCTCTTGTGTTGGCCCAGGGAAGTCCAATCTTCCATTCGAGTTGCGAAGGAAAGCTTGGGATTGCTCTCGAGTGAC
>NW_011394181.1:0-567 GCF_000754665.1 Bison bison bison | reverse complement strand
ATCTTCCATTCGAGTTGCGAAAGAAAGCTGGGGATTGCTCTCGAGAGACTTCAGGGCCAATAGACCTCATCTAGGCTTGTGTCCAGAAGCCAATGTTCCTCTCCAGGGGCGACCGGAATCTCGGGGTTGCATTCCAGACGCACCCGGGGAGTCAGGCATTCATCTCGAGTGGAAGCAAAGAACCCCGCTCTGCTCTCGAGTCGCGACGGGTATCTCTTGGAGCTCACTGGGTGGACTAAAGGGAGTCAAGCCTCCTGAGCCGTTTGGAGAGAGGTCGGGAGGTTGGATTCTAGGCCATGCAGGAGACGAAGGCCCTCATCTCCGCGATGACGGGGGAGTCTCGGGGTGGTTCTCGAGCGGCGGCCCCAGGGTGCGGTTTCTCACGAGGTACGACGGCGAGGTCAGTGAGCCTCTCGTGGGGCGCCAGGGAAGTCGGGTCTCCATGCGAGTGGCGAGGGGGAGCGCGTCATTACTCTCGAGTCATATTAGGGGAATCTGGCCTCGAGACGTGTTGAAGAAGGTCTCTGGAGTCCTTTCTCGGGTTGAGGCAGGAAACCCTGGCTTCCC
>NW_011394180.1:0-531 GCF_000754665.1 Bison bison bison | reverse complement strand
ACTCTCTTGCTTTTTCGATGATCCAGCGGATGTTGGCAATTTGATCTCTGGTTCCTCTGCCTTTTCTAAAACCAGCTTGAACATCCGGAAGTTCATGGTTCCCATATTGCTGAAGCCTGGCTTGGAGAATTTTGAGCATTACTTTACTAGCGTGTGAGATGAGTACAATTGTGCAGTAGTTTGAGCATTCTTTGGCATTGCCTTTCTTTGGGATTGGAATGAAAACTGACCTTTTCCAGTCCTGTGGCCACTGCTGAGTTTTCCAAATTTGCTGGCATATTGAGTGCAGCACTTTCACAGCATCATCTTTCAGGATTTGGAATAGCTCAACTGGAATTCCATCACCTCCACTAGCTTTGTTCGTAGTGATGCTTTCTAAGGCCCACTTGACTTCACATTCCAGGATGTCTGGCTCTAGGTGAGTGATCACACCATCATGATTATCTGGGTCATGAAGATCTTTTTTGTACAGTTCTTCTGTGTATTCTTGCCATCCCTTCTTAATATCTTCTGCTTCTTTTAGGTTCATAC
>NW_011394179.1:4685-5138 GCF_000754665.1 Bison bison bison | reverse complement strand
ATTGCTTTGTGCTCTCACCTCTGATTTCACTGGGGGCTGTCCCCCACCACCATCTCGCTCTCTCTGTCAAAGAGTTACCTTACAGCTCCAATTCATAAAGTTCCTTGTCATTCTTCCCTGTAACTTCCAGCCGAGTCTCCAGCTGGAGCACGGAACCCACCACGCTTCCTAATTATGCCTGGGCTGCTAAGACCCACTCAAGAAGGTGTCTAGGGTGAGGCACCTTCCGCTCTTCGAGAGGGCGCCTGCGGCCTACGTAAGTGGTGCAAACTTCTTGTCTTGAAGTTTTATTGGTCTCAGGCGTAAAGCAAGCTACTCAGTCTCTTTTCTCCACCGAATTTTCCTACTGAGCTATCCTCATACTATTATTCTTGATATCTCTGATGAGCATATAAATAGTCGTCTAGGCCATCTCTCCTTCGATACCCTGGATCAGCTGGGCCTGGCTCCAGG
>NW_011394179.1:0-453 GCF_000754665.1 Bison bison bison | reverse complement strand
TCAGTGACTGACAGGCGCTGATCATGGGACTGTGCACGCTCTGATCCCGTCGGCTGATCAGGAACTGACCACCTGACGGCGCATGCAGTGATCACGTGGCTGATCGTTCACTGATCACGTGTTTATCATCCGGTGATCACGTGACTGAGAGGCGCTGATCACGTGACTGTGCAGTCAGTGATCACGTGGCTGATCATGCACTGATATCGTGACTGAGCATGCACTGACCATGTGCCCGGAGCCGGTGAGGCATTCCACTCTGGACAAAGGACAGGAGGAAGGAGGCTCGGCATACGCAAATGCGGGACCGAGCCTCAGGAGTTCACCCGGATATTCTCGAGCATCTCCCCCCCAAAATAACCAGAGTCTGTCTACTTTATTGCTTTGTGCTCTCACCTCTGATTTCACTGGGGGCTGTCCCCCACCACCATCTAGCTCTCTCTGTCAAAGAGT
>NW_011394178.1:0-554 GCF_000754665.1 Bison bison bison | reverse complement strand
GCCACTCAGTTCAGTTCAGTTCAGTCGCTCAGTTGTGTCCAACTCTTTCGTCACCCCCATGAACCAGAGCACGCCAGGCCTCCCTGTCCATCACCAACTCCCGGAGTTCACTCAAACTCATGTCCATCGAGTCGGTGATGCCATCCAGCCATCTATCCTCTGTCATCCCCTTTTCCTCCTGCCCCCAACCTCCCAGCATCAGGGTCTTTTCCAATGAGTCAACTCTTCACATGAGGTGGCCAAAGTACTGGAGTTTCAGCTTTAGCATCATTCCTTCCAAAGAACACCCAGGGCTGCTCTCCTTTAGAATGGACTGGTTGGATCTCCTTGCAGTCCAAGGGACTCTCAAGAGTCTTCTCCAACATCACAGTTCAAAAGCATCAATTTCTTCGGCACTCAGCTTTCTTCACAGTCCAACTCTCACATCCATACATGACCACTGGAAAAACCACAGCCTTGACTACATGGACCATTGTTGGCAAAATAATGTCTCTGCTTTTCAATATGCTGTCTAGGTTGGTCATAACTTTCCTTCCAAGGAGTAAGCATCTTTT
>NW_011394177.1:0-531 GCF_000754665.1 Bison bison bison | reverse complement strand
ATCGCGGAGATGAGGGCCTTTTTCTCCTGCATGGCCTAGAGGCCAATCTCGCGACCTCTCTCCAAACGCATCAGGAGGCTTGACTCCCTTTAGTCCACCCAGTGATCTCCAAGAGATGCCCGTCGCGACTCGAGAGCAGAGCGGGGTTCTTTGCTTCCACTCGAGATGAATGCCTGTCTCCCCCCGTGCGTCTGGAATGCAACCCCGAGATCCCGGTCGCCCCTGGAGAGGAACATTGGCTTCTGGACACAAGCCTAGATGAGGTCTATTGGCCCTGCAGTCACTCGAGAGCAATCCCCAGCTTTCCTCCGCAACTCGAATGGAAGATTGGACTTCCCTGGGCCAACACAAGAGGCATCCTGAATTCCCAGTCGTAACTCGAGAATCCCGCCGCAACTCGAGAAAAACCACGTGGTTCCCCCGTCATCGCAAGATGAAGCCCTTTCCCGCTACAGCGCCTCAGGAGAAGTCCAACGTGAGGAATTGGAGGTCGAAACGGTACTTGGCACCCTTGATGCGCCCCCACAAAGT
>NW_011394176.1:0-663 GCF_000754665.1 Bison bison bison | reverse complement strand
TGATCAGGAGGCTGATCATGCACTTATCACCTGGCTTATCATGCACTGATCACGAAGCTGATCATACAGTGATCACGTGACTGTGCATGCCCTGATCAAGTGGCTGATCATGCACTGATCACCTGGCTGATCATGCACTGATCTCGTGGCTGATCATGCACTGATCACGTGGGAATCATGCACTGATCACGTGGACTGATAATGCACGTCTTCACGTGTCTGATCATGCACTGATCACGTGGCTGACCATGCACTGATCACGAAGCTGATCATCACTGATCACGTGACTGTGCATGCACTTATCACGTGGCTGAACATGCACTGATCACGTAGCTATCATGCACTGATCACATGCTATCATGCAGTGATCCAATGGCTCATCATGCACTGATCACGTGACTGATCATGCAGGGGGTCAGTTGGCTATCATGCACTGATCACGAGGCTGTCATACACTGATCATGTGACTGATCATGCACTGATCACATGCCTGATCATGAACTGAATCACGTGACCTGATCATGCACTTAATCATGTGGCTCATCATGCTCTGATCAGGAAGCTGATCATGCACTGATTACGTGACTGTGCATGCAACTGATCACTTGGACTAGAATCTTGCACTGTTCATGTGGCTGATCAAGCACTGATTACGTGGTTGAT
>NW_011394175.1:0-651 GCF_000754665.1 Bison bison bison | reverse complement strand
AATGACGAACTCCCCCTGGCCACTCGCATGGAGACCCGACTTCACTGGCGCCCCACGAGAGGCTCACTGACCTCGCCGTCGTACCTCGTGAGAAACGGCACACTGGGGCCGCCGCTCGAGAACAACCCCGAGACTCCCCCGTCATCGCGAGATGAGGGCCTTCGTCTCCTGCATGGCCTAGAGACCAGTCTCGCCACCTCTCTCCAAAGGCCTCAGCAGGCTTGAATCCCTTTAGTCCACCCACTGAACTCCAAGAGATACCCGTCGCGACTCGAGAGCAGAGCGGGGTTCTTTGCTTCCACTCGAGATGAATGCCTGTCTCCCCGGGTGCGTCTGGAATGCAACCCCGAGATCCCTGTCGCCCCTGGAGAGGAACATTGGCTTCTGGACACAAGCCTAGATGAGGTCTACTGACCCTGCAGGCCCTTGAGAGCAATACCCAGCTTTCCTTAGCAACTCGAATGGAAGATTGGACTTCCCTGGGCCAACACAAGAGGCATCCTGAATTCCCTGTCGTAAATCGAGTATCCCGCCGCAACTCGAGGAAAACCACGTGGTACCCCGTCATTGCAAGATGAAGCCCTTTCCGCTACAGCGTCTCAGGAGAAGTCCCACGTTAGGAATTGGAGGTTGAAACGGTACTTGGCACCC
>NW_011394174.1:0-535 GCF_000754665.1 Bison bison bison | reverse complement strand
ATCACCTCATCTGCAAACAATGAGAGTTTTACTTCTTCTTTTCCAATTTTGATTCCATTTATTTCTTTTCCTGCTCTGATTGCTGTGGCCAAAACTTCCAAAACTATGTTGAATAGTAGTGGTGAAAGTGGGCACCCTTGTCTTG
Source organism: Bison bison bison (assembly GCF_000754665.1). Classification (NCBI taxonomy): domain Eukaryota; kingdom Metazoa; phylum Chordata; class Mammalia; order Artiodactyla; family Bovidae; genus Bison; species Bison bison. Next base: position 390 of record NW_011394174.1, on the reverse strand, counting down.
TTCCTGACTTTAGGGGAAATGCTTTCAATTTTTCACCATTGAGGATAATGTTTGCTGTTGGTTTGTCATATATAGCTTTTATTATGTTGAGGTATGTTCCTTCTATTCCTGCTTTCTGGAGAGTTTTTATCATAAATGAATGTTGAATTTTGTCAAAGGCTTTCTCTGCATCTATTGAGATAATCATATGGCTTTTATTTTTCAATTTGTTAATGTGGTATATTACATTGATTGATTTGTGTATATTGAAGAATCCTTGCATCCCTAGGATAAAAGCCCACTTGGTCATGATGTATGATCTTTTTTAAGTGTTGTTGGATTTTGTTTGCTAGAATTTTTGTTAAGGATTTTTGTCATGTATGTTCATCAGTGATATTGGCCTGTAATTTT
>NW_011394173.1:0-631 GCF_000754665.1 Bison bison bison | reverse complement strand
TTTTTTTCTTTCTTTCTCTGAAAATGAGTAGCATTGGCCTTGATTCAGGGCCATGACCTATCCAGTGAAGAAGAGTATGTGATGAGAACCCCACTGGACACTTAGAGAGTTGTAGGACTCAAGGAGAGTGATTGCATCCAAGAAGAGAGATGTGATTTGCCAAATGGAATGAGAAATACATTTGAAGCTAAATGACAGATATATTATCATTGCATGAGCATCAGCATGAGAAAAAGAGAAGCAAGGTAGTAAGATTCAGTCAGTTGAAGCTTCAGGTCAGACACTTGTGAGTTTGTAGTACAGCTCTTCTACTTGCTGATGAAATACTTTGGTAAATTTCTGTTTCCTTATCTGTACGATAAAGATGATAAAACCTGCCTTAGAGAGCTGTTGTGAAGATGGCTTCATAACAGTTCATATTTACTGAGTACTCACCATGATCCATCTAGGGATGCTGCTTGTAACAGTACTGAGATAGGTATTAATACTGACCATGGAGAAAAAAATAGGCACAGAGATATCACTCAGTATCAAGCAGTTATCATATGTTATAGCTGAAATTTTATGCCAGCATTCTGATCCTAGAGACTATTGGTGTTGTTGAGTTGCTAAGTTGTGTCCTACTCTTTCT
>NW_011394172.1:0-552 GCF_000754665.1 Bison bison bison | reverse complement strand
TGTGCAGGCACTGATCACGTGGCTGATCATGCACTGATACCATGACTGAGCATGGACTGATCACTTGACTATCATGTAGTGATCACGTGACTGAATGGCGCTGAACATGTGACTGATCATGCGCTGATCATGTTTGCTATCATACACTGATCATGTGGCTCTGGAGGCAATAATTAAAGAGCTGAGTAGGCACGAATCACACAATCATCAGGCAATAATCATGGAGGTCTGTTATGACGAATCATGCTGCTCAGATGGCAATAATCAAGCAGCTGAGCAGGCAGGAATTACGCAGCACAGCTGGCAATTGTCAAGCAGATGACAGGGAGGAATCATGCAGCTCAGCTGGCAATTGTCAAGCAGATGAGCAGACAGGAATCACGCAGCTCAGCAGGCCCTGATCATGTGAGTGAGCACGCACTGTTCACGTGGCTGATCATACACTGATCACGTGACTGATCATGCATTGATCACGTGACTGATCATACACTAATCACGTGACTGATGATACACTGAACACGTGGCTATCATCCACTAACCACGTGACTGATC
>NW_011394171.1:0-551 GCF_000754665.1 Bison bison bison | reverse complement strand
TTACTTTTCCTAAGTATCAGAGGCAGGGGTAGGGTACTGGGAAACTAGACCAGATTAGTTCCTTTACCTGTGGATAACACATATGTCACACATGCTATCATATAGGAGTTTGGCTAACAGCTCACTCACTGTCAGGAATGGACAGTGGAGAAATTAACAGGCAGAAAAATCTCTAAGACAGTGACTCTGAAACACTGTACATCTGATGAAAGCTATGGAGCAAGTCTGCTAGAAAATGCTCATGGACTCAGCTTCATGATTTCTGAGGATTCCTAAACCATGAACCACAGGAAGTGGGGTGGCCTCAGAGAGATGTGGGCCAGGTAAGAATTGCTGATTCTGAGGGAACAGAACGCCACCTATCAAGGGACTCCTACCTGACATAAGAATGCACAACTATCTCCAAGAAGGGTATTTTTCCTGGCCCAGTGCACCTCAACTATCTTTCAAGGCAAAATGCACAGTCTCCATCTCATATATCTAGAGATAATTTTAACTGCCAACTAGATGAAACCTCTCTCCTGCAGCAGATCTCTGAAACATTAGACAGT
>NW_011394170.1:0-595 GCF_000754665.1 Bison bison bison | reverse complement strand
GATTAAGCATGCAGCTGAGCAAGCGCTAATCCCTTGATTCAGCAGACCCTGATCACGTGACTGAGCAGGCCCTGATCACGTGGCTGAGCATGCACTGATCACGTGGCTGAGCATGCACCTATCACGTGACTGAGAGGCACTGATCAGGTGACTGAGAGGCACTGATCACGTGACTTGGAGGCGCTGATCAGGTGACTGAGAGGCACTGATCACGTGACTGAGAGGCGCTGATCACGTGACTGAGAGGCGCTGATCACGTGACTGAGGGGCGCTGATCACGTGACTGAGAGGCGCTGATCACGTGACTGGGAGGCGCTGATTACGTGGCTATCATGCACTGATCACGTGCTTCAGGAGGCAATAATCAAAGAGCTGAGCAGGCACTAATCACTTGGCTAAGAGGGCACTATTCACGGAGAGGAGCAGGAAATCGTCAAGGAGCTGAGCAAACTGTAATGAAGTGGTTAAGCAGACTCTAAACACGTGACGCAGCAGGCTCTACACCCGGGACTGAGCAGACACAATTTGGGCAGCTCAGCAGACACCAATGGTGCAGATCAGCAGACACAAATGTGCAGCTCAGCAGACACCAATC
>NW_011394169.1:843-1234 GCF_000754665.1 Bison bison bison | reverse complement strand
TGCACGATCAGCCACGTGATCATTGCATTTTCAGCCACGTGATCAGTGCATGCACAGTCACCTGATCAGTGTATGATCAGCTTCGTGATCAGTGCATGATCAGCCACGTGATCAGTGCATGATCAGGCACGTGATGAGTGCATGATCAGCCACGGGATCAGTGCATGATCAGGCACGTGATGAGTGCATGATCAGCCACGGGATCAGTGCATGATCAGCCACGTAATCAGTGCATGATCAGCCACGTGATCATTGCATGTTCAGCCACTTCATCAGTGCATGCACAGTCACATGTTCAGTGTATATTCAGCTTCATGATCAGTGCATGATCAGCTACGTGATCATTGCATATTCAGCCACGTGATCAGTGCATGCACAGTCACGTGATCAG
>NW_011394169.1:0-743 GCF_000754665.1 Bison bison bison | reverse complement strand
GTCACGTGATAAGTGCATGATCAGGCTCGTGATCAGTTCATGATCAGGCATGTGATCAGTGCATGATGAGTCACATGATCAGTGTATGATGAGCCACGTGATCAGTGCACGATCAGCCACGTGATCATTGCATTTTCAGCCACGTGATCAGTGCATGCACAGTCACGTGATCAGTGTATGATAGCTTCGTGATCAGTGCATGATCAGCCACGTAATCAGTGCATGTGCAGTGTCATGATCAGTGTGTAATCAGGCTCGTGATCAGTGCATGATCAGCCACGTGATCAGTGTATGATCTCCCACGTGATCATTGCATTTTCAGCCACGTGATCAGTGCATGCACAGTCACGTAATCAGTGTATGATCAGCTTCGTGATCAGTGCATGATCAGCCACGTGATCAGTGCATGATCAGGCACGTGATGAGTGCATGATTAGCCACATGATCAGTGTATGATCAGCCACGTGATCAGTGAATGATAGCCGCGTGACCCCTGCATGATTAGTCACGTGATCAGTGCATGATGAGCCATGGGATCACTGCATGGGAGCCATGTGATCAGTGCATGATAGCTACGTGATCAGTGCATGATCAGCCACGTAATCAGTGCATGTGCAGTGTCATGATCAGTGTGTAATCAGGCTCGTGATCAGTGCATGATCAGCCACGTGATCAGTGTATGATCTCCCACGTGATCAGTGCATGATCAGCCACGTGATCAGTGCACGATCAGCCACGTGATC
>NW_011394168.1:4826-5293 GCF_000754665.1 Bison bison bison | reverse complement strand
TTGCAGTCCAAGGGACTCTCAAGAGTCTTCTCCAACACCACTGTTCAGAAGCATCAATTCTTCGGCACTCAGGCTTCTTCACAGTCCAACTCTCACATCCATACCTGACCACAGGAAAAACCATAGCCTTGACTAGACGAACCTTTTTTGGTAAAGGAATGTCTCTGCTTTTGAATCTGCTCTCTAGGTTGGTCATAACTTTCCTTTCAAGGAGTAAGTGTCTTTTAATTGATGGCTGCAGTCACCTTCTGCAGTGATTTTGGAGCCCCCTAAAAATAAAGTCTGACATTGTTTCCACTATTTACCCATCTATTTCCCATGAAGTAGTGGGACTGGAGGTCATGATCTTCGTTTTCTGAATGTTGAGCTTTAAGCCAACTTTTTCACTCTTCGCTTTCACTTTCATCAAGAGGCTTTTGAGTTCCTCTTCACTTTCTGCCATAAGGGTCGTATAATCTGCATATCTG
>NW_011394168.1:0-499 GCF_000754665.1 Bison bison bison | reverse complement strand
AGTGGTCAAGTGGATGTGAGAGTTGGACTGTGAAGAAAGCTGAGCGCTGAAGAATTGATGTTTTTGAACTGTGGAGTTGGAGAAGACTCTTGAGAGCCCCTTGGACTGCAAGGAGATCCAACCAGTCCATTCTGAAGGAGATGAGCCCTGGGATTTCTTTGGAAGAAATGATGCTAAAACTGAAACTCCAGTACTTTGGCCACCTCATGCGAAGAGTTGACTCATTGGAAAAGACTCTGATGCTGGGAGGGATTGGGGGCAGGAGAAGAAGGGAACGACAGAGGATGAGATGGCTGGATGGCATCACTGACTCAATGGACGTGGGTCTGAGCGAACTCCAGGTGTTGGTGATGCACAGGGAGGCCTGGCGTGCTGCAATTCATGGGTTCAAAAAAGTCGGACACCACTGATCGACCGAACTGAACTGAACGGATGCATATGATGCCCTCTCAAGCAGAAATAGAAAAATGATAACAAATGAAAATATAAAATCCGAATG
>NW_011394167.1:9531-10225 GCF_000754665.1 Bison bison bison | reverse complement strand
TGAGGTCCCTGTTCGGGCGCCACCTGCCGGGGACCAGCCCCAGCTGATCCAGGGTATTCGAAGGAGAGATGGCCTAGGCGACTATTTATATGCTATTGAGAGATGTCAAGAATAATAGAATGAGGAGAGCTCAGGAGGAAAATTCGGTGGAGAAAAGAGACTGAGTAGCTTGGTTTACGTGGGAGACCAATCAAACTTCAAGACAAGAAGTTTGCACCACTGACGTAGGCCGCAGGCACCCTCTCGAATAGCGGAAGGTGCCTCACCCTAGACACCTTCTCGAGTGAGTCTTAGCATCCCAGGCATAATTAGTAAGCGTGGTGGGTTCCTCGCTCCAGATGGAGACTCAGCTGGAAGTTAAAGGGAAGAATGACAAGGAACTTTATGAATTGGAGCTGTAAGTTAACTCTTTGACAGAGAGAGCGAGATGGTGGTGGGGGACAGCCCCCAGTGAAATCAGAGGTGAGGGCACAAAGCAATACAGCAGGCAGACTCTGTTTTTTTTGGGGGGGGCATGCTCGAGAATATCCGGGTGGATTCCTGAGGCTCGATCCCGCATTTGCGTATGCCGAGCCTCCTTCCTCATGACCTTTGTCCAGAGTGGAGATCGGAACCCCGGCTCTCGGCACATGATCAGTGCATGCTCAGTCACGATATCAGTGCATGATCAGCCACGTGATCCCTGACGGCACAG
>NW_011394167.1:4829-5424 GCF_000754665.1 Bison bison bison | reverse complement strand
CACGTGATCAGTGCCTGCAGAGTCACGTGATCAGGGCCTGCTGAGCTGCGTGATTCCTGTGGGCTCATCTGCTTGACAATTGCCAGCTGAGCTGCGTGATTCCTGCCTGGTCACCTGCTTGATTATTGCCAGTTGAGCAGCATGATTCTTCACTGCTGAGCTCCATGCTTATTGCCTGCTGATTGCGTGGTTCGTGTCTGCTCAGCTCTTTGAGTATTGCCTCCTGAGGTCCCTGTTCGGGCGCCACCTGCCGGGGCCAGCCCCAGCTGATCCAGGGTATTCGAAGGAGAGATGGCCTAGAAGATATTTATATGCTATTGAGAGATGTCAAGAATAATAGAATGAGGAGAGCTCAGTAGGAAAATTCGGTGGAGAAAAGAGACTGAGTAGCTTGGTTTACGCGGGAGACCAAGCAAACTTCAAGACAAGAAGTTTGCACCACTTACGTAGGCGGCAGGCACCCTCTCGAATAGCGGAAGGTGCCTCACCCTAGACATCTTCTCGAGTGGGTCTTAGCAGCCCCTGCATAATTAGTAAGCCTGGTGGGTTCCGCGCTCCAGATGGAGACTCAGCTGGAAGTTAAAGGGAAGAATGA
>NW_011394167.1:0-468 GCF_000754665.1 Bison bison bison | reverse complement strand
AGAAACACGTGATCAAGGCATGATGAGCCAAGTGATCAGTGCCTGATCAGCCACGTCATCAGTGCAGGCGCAGTCAAGCGATCAGTGCATGATAGCCACGTGATCAGTGCATGCTGAGTAACGTGATCTGTACTTGATCAGACACGTGATCAGTGCCTGCAGAGTCCCGTGATGGGCCTGCTGAGCTGCGTGATTCCTGCCGGCTCATCTGCATGACAATTGCCAGCTGAGCTGCGTGATTCCTGTGGGCTCATCTGCTTGATAATTGCCAGCTGAGCTGCGTGATTCGTCACTGTTGAGCTCCATGCTTATTGCCTGCTGATTGCGTGGTTCGTGTCTGCTCAGCTCTTTGAGTATTGCCTCCTGAGGTCCCTGTTCGGTCGCCACCTGCCGGGGACCAGCCCCAGCTGATCCAGGGTATTGGAAGGAGAGATGGCCTAGGCGACAATTTATATGCTATTGAGAGAT
>NW_011394166.1:0-544 GCF_000754665.1 Bison bison bison | reverse complement strand
AATTCGATCCGCTCAGTCGTGTCCAACTCTTTGTGACCCCATGAATAGCAGTACTCCAGGCCTCCCTGTCCATCACCAACTCCCAGAGTTTACTCAGACTCACGTTCATGGAGTCAGTGATGCCATCCAGCCATCTCATCCTCTGTTGTCCCTTCTTCTCCTGCCCCCAATCCCTCCCAGCATCAGAGTCTTTTCCAATGAGTCAACTCTTCGCGTGAGGTGGCCAAAGTACTGGAGTTTCAACTTTAGCATCATTCCTTCCAAAGAAATCCCAGGACTCATCTTCAGAATGGACTGGTTGGATCTCCTTGCAGTCCAAGGGACTCTCAAGAGTCTTCTCCAACACCACAGTTCAAAAGCATCAATTCTTCAGTGCTCAGCCTTCTTCACAGTCCAACTCCCACATCCATACACAACCACAGGAAAAACCATAGCCTTGACTAGATGAACCTTTGTTAGCAATGTAATGTCTCTATATGCTATCTAGGTTGGACATAACATTCCTTCCAAGGAGTAAGCGTCTTTTAATTTCATGGCTGCAGTC
>NW_011394165.1:0-507 GCF_000754665.1 Bison bison bison | reverse complement strand
AGTTCAGTTGCTCAGTCGTGTCTGACTCCATGGACTGCAGCAAGCCAGTTCATGACCAGTCCCTGACCAACTCCCAGAGCTTGCTCAAACTCATGTCCATCGAGTTGGATGGGTGCCATCCAAGCATCTCATTCTCTGTCATCCTGTTCTCCTGCCTTCCATCTTTCCCGGCATCAGGGTCTTTTCAAATGAGTCAGCTCTTCACATCAAATGACCAAAGTACTGGAGCTTCAGATTCAGCATCAGTCCTTCCAATGAATATTCAGGACTGATTTCCTTTAGAATGGACGGGTTGGATCTCCTTGCAGTCCAAGGGACTCTCAAGAGTCTTCTCCAACACCGCAGTTCAAAAGCACCAATTCTTTGGCACTCAGCTTTCTTTATAGTCCAACTCTCACATCTACACATGACTACTGGAAAAACCTAGCTTTGACTAGATGGACCTTTGTTGGCAAAATAATGTCACTGCTTTTTAAATGCTGTCTAGGTTGATCATAGCTTTTCTCC
>NW_011394164.1:0-554 GCF_000754665.1 Bison bison bison | reverse complement strand
TCCGTCCCTGTCCTTCCGAGAACCCCTCATCATCTTTCTGTGCCTCGTGTGTCCTGCCTCACCCGGGCCCAGACCATGCTCACATCCCTCCTGCCTTTGTTTCCCCAGACCCTGAGAAGTGGCCAGCCGAATGGAGCACAATGAATGACCCCCCTATAGCCTGGGCTGTGGGAGGAAGGGGACGTGAGGGAAGTTAACTGGTGATTAACAGGGTGATTGATAGGGGAGGGGCAATCTGGGTAAGAGCCAGGTTCACAAGGCAGACAGACCTGAGTGTGGTCCAAGTCCAGCCTGGAGGAAGCAAGAGCCTTCAAGGTGGCCTCTCTGTGGATCCTGAAGATGTTTGGGCTGAATTGATAACAGGAATTCATCTTCCCTTCCCCCATAGGAATGGGAGAGTTGGGGACTCTCTATGACATTAAGGTCTGTGCCTCAGTTTCCCCCAGGGATAAAAGGGATATAAGGATGCATCCACCAAAGAATCAAGATTGCCGGGAGAAATATCAATAACCTCAGATATGCAGATGACATCACCCTTATGGCAGAAAGTGAAG
>NW_011394163.1:0-564 GCF_000754665.1 Bison bison bison | reverse complement strand
CGGAGTTCCATACCTCAACCCAAGACGAGGCCTGACTCTCCTGTCCCCAGTCTGCAGGGACCCTGCGATTGGAGTCTAAAATCAGAGGAACCCTGAGGATCCTGCCTCAACTGGAGCTCAGGCCCTCTTCCAATGCACCAAACCCAGTGGAGTTCCGAGAGGCCCCTTCCACCTCCAGTTTCCCTGACTTCTCAGAGCCACCATGAGAAGCCCCCTGAGGTCACCTGAACAAGTCCAGGGAAGCCAGGGTTTCCTGCCTCAACCCGAGAAAGACCTCGATAGAACAGGAACAAAACGAAAGTTAAATGTGATATGAGCTTTTAGATAAACTATGAACACTAATTACACTCGAAAATATCTGCCTATGAGAGTCTTGATTGAAGGCAGAGGAGAAGGGGACGACAGAGGATAAGATGGTTGGATGGCATCACTGATTCGATGGACATGAGTTTGAGCAAGCCCCTGGAGTTGGTGATGGACACGGAAGCCCGGCGTCCTGCAGGCCACGGGGTCCCATAGAGTCAGACACGACTGAGCAACTGAACGGAACTGAGCTTACAATCG
>NW_011394162.1:0-546 GCF_000754665.1 Bison bison bison | reverse complement strand
AAGACTACACTTTCAACATTGCACAGAAGACAAAACCCCATGTTAGTGGTGAAATAACTCCACATCCTGGACAGTCAAAGAGATCCACAGCATTATATATAGAAAAGAAGAGGGAAGAGCTAGATAGAGGTGATCAGGAGGAGAAAAGAAAGTCAAAAGGAAAGAGAGCAATTAAGCCTGTAATCAAATCCCTGAGTGAAAATGGATAATAAAAAATAGACTCTTAATACTACAAAATGCATAACAAATTCCAGAAAGCAAAAATTAAAAAACCTAGACTAGAATTTGAACTCCCAAATGTACAATATAAAATAAACTGAAACATAATTGAACACAAAAATTAGAAAAAATATTCTGGGGTCAGTTCAGTGTCAGGTTATCCCTTGTTCGAGCTTGCACTTTTTCCAAAGTCCACAATTGTCCTTAAATGTAATTTTACTGCTTAATTTTAATCTGTTGCACCTGCCACTTTCTTGAGTGGTTCCCCTGTCTTATCTTTACTTAGGCTGGCCTCCTCTGCTTGCAAGTCTCTTCAATGTCTAATCT
>NW_011394161.1:0-505 GCF_000754665.1 Bison bison bison | reverse complement strand
GAACAATGTCACGAACCTCAGTCCATAGTTCATCAGGCACTCTATCTATCAGATCTAGGCCCTTAAATCTATTTCTCACTTGCACTGTATAATCATAAGGGATGTGATTTAGGTCATACCTGAATGGTCTAGTGGTTTTCCCTACTTTCTTTAATTTAAGTCTGAATTTGGCAATAAGGAGTTCAGTCAGCTCCTGGTCTTGTTTTTGCTGACTGTATAGAGCTTCTCCATCTTTGGCTGCAAAGAATATAATCAATCTGATTTCGGTGTTGACCATCTGGTGATGTCCATGTGTAGAGTCTTCTCTTGTGTTGTTGGAAGAGGGTGTTTGCTATGACCAGTGCGTTCTCTTGGCAAAACTCTGTTAGTCTTTGACCTGCTTCATTCCGTATTTCAAGGCCAAATTTGCCTGTTACTCCAGGTGTTTCTTGACTTGCTACTTTTGCATTCCAATCCCCTATAATGAAAAGGACATCTTTTTTGGGTGTTAGTTCTAAAAGGTCTT
>NW_011394160.1:0-574 GCF_000754665.1 Bison bison bison | reverse complement strand
AATTCCTGAGAGTGAGGCTGCTGCGGCGTAAGACGTATGTGTGTTCAGCACTAACAGATGTTGACAGTCAGTTTCCAAAAATTGTGCTGTCAGTTTGTATTCCACGCGCGATGCACTGGGGCTCTTGTTCATGCTGTACACACTATAATCCACAAAACAGCTCTCTGACATGGTTACTATTTTATTTTTCATTTAGATTTGAATAAATCTGAGTGTTAGACAAGATAAACGACCTGACAAAGATCCTGTACCACTGATTTACTCCCGAGGCAGTCTGGCCCTAGAACTCATATGCTTATTAAATTTTTTTGTTTGTTTTTATTGTCTCCTTTATTGTGGTGGACATTGGTTTATAACATTATATAAGTTTCATGTGTAAAACTTTATATTTCTAATTCTGTATACACTGTAGAGTGCTCACCACCAAAAATTTCGTTTCCAACCATAGAGTTGCCCCCTCAGCCCATTTCACCCTGCCCCCAGACTCCTTCCCGTCACAACTGCTGCTCTGTTCTTGATATTTACATGTTTGTTTTTATTTGACTTGGTTAGTTCCTTTCTTGTGCTTTTCTTT
>NW_011394159.1:0-579 GCF_000754665.1 Bison bison bison | reverse complement strand
ACTGATCATGTGCCGGGAGCCGGGGAGGGCGATTCCACTCTGGACAAAGTACATGAGGAAGGAGGACTCGGCATACGCAAACGACGGGAGTCGAGCCTCAGCAGTCCACCCGGATATTCTCGAGCATCTCCCCCCCAAAAAAACCAGAATCTGCCTACTGTATTGCTTTGTTGCTCTCACCTCTGATTTCACTGGGGGCTGTCCCCCACCCCGATCTCGCTCTCTCTGTCAAAGAGTTAACTTACAGCTCCAATTCATAAAGTTCCTTGTCATTCTTCCCTTAGCTTCCAGCTGAGTCTCCATCTGGAGTGCGGAACCCACCACGCTTACTGTTTATGCCTGGGCTGCTAAGACCCACTCGAGAAGGTGTCTAGGGTGAGGCACCTTTGGCTATTCGAGAGGGCGCCTGCGGCCTACGTAAGTGGTGCACACTTCTTGTCTTGAAGTTTGATTGGTCTTCCGCGTAAACCAGCTACTCAGTCTCTTTTCTCCACCGAATTTTCCACTGAGCTCTCCTCATACTATTATTCTTGACATCTCTGATTAGCATATAAATAGTCGCCTAGGCCATCTCTCCTT
>NW_011394158.1:0-547 GCF_000754665.1 Bison bison bison | reverse complement strand
TTTCTTCACAGCCCAACTCTCACATCCGTACATGACCACTGGAAAAACCATAGGCTTGGCTAGACAGACCTTTGTTGGCAAAGTAATGTCTCTGCCTTCAATATGCTATCCTAGGCTGGTCATAAATTTTCTTCTAAGGAGTAAGCGTCTTTTAATTTCATGGCTGCAGTCACCATCTGCAGTGATTTTGGAGCCCCCAAAAATAAAGTCTGACACTGTTTCCACTGTTTCCCCATCTACTCCCCATGAAGTGATGGGACTGGATGCCATGATCTGAGTTTTCTGAAAGTTGAGTTTTAAGCCAACTTTTTCACTCTCCTCTTTCACCATCATCAAGAGGCTTTTTAGTTCCACTTCACTTTCTGCCATAAGGGTGGTATCATCTGCATATCTGAGGTTACTGAAATTTCTCCCGTGAATCTTGATTTCAGTTTGTGCTTCTTCCAGCCCAGCGTTTCTCATGATGTACTCTGCATAGAAATTAAATAAGCAGGGTGACAATATACAGCCTTGACGTACTCCTTTTCCTATTTGGAATCAGTCTGTT
>NW_011394157.1:0-1104 GCF_000754665.1 Bison bison bison | reverse complement strand
GCTACGTAATTCCTGCCTGCTCATATACTTGATTATTGCCAGCTGAGCAGCATGATTCCTCCCATCTGAGTTCCATGATTACTGCCTGCTGACTGATTCCTGCCGACTCAGCTCTTTGTTCATTGCCTCCAGAGGCACATGATCAGTGTATGATAGCAAACATGATCAGCGCATGATCAGTCACATGATCAGCACCATTAAGTCACTTGATCACTACATGATAGTCATGTGATCAGTCCATGCTCAGTCACGGTATCAGTGCATGATCAGCCACGTGATCAATGCATGATAAGCCAGGTGATCAGTGCAAAATCTATTATGTGATCAGTGCATGATGAATCACGTGACCAGTACATAGTAGCTACGTGATCATTGCATGATCAGCCACGTGATCAGTGCATGATAGCCACGTGATCAGTGCATGATCAATTACGTGATCAGTGCATGATCACTCACGTGACCAGTGCATGGTAGCTAGGTGATCATTGCATGATCAGCCACGTGAGCAGTGCATGATAGCCACGTGATGTGTGCATGATCAGTTTCGGGATCAGAGCATGATCAGCCACATGATCAGTGCATGATAGCCACGTGATCAATGCATGATCAGTTACGTGAGCAGTGCATGATCAGTCACGTGATCAGAGCATGATGAATTACGTGATCAGTGCATGATCACTCACGTGACCAGTGCATGGTAGCTACGGGATCATTGCATGATCAGCCACGTGAGCAGTGCATGATAGCCATGTGATCAGTGCATGATCAGTTTCTGGAGCAGAGTATGATCAGCCACGTGATCAGTGTATGATCTCCACGTGATCATTGCATTATAGCCACGTGATCACTTCATGATTAGTCACGTGATCTGTGCATGACCAGGCACGTGATCAGTGTATGATCAGCCAGGTGATCTGTGCAACCAGGCACGAGATCAGTGCATGATCAGTCACGTGATCAGTGCAAGATCAGTCACGTGACCAGTACATGGTAGGTACGTGATCATTGCATGATCAGCCACGTGATCAGTGCTTGATCAATTACGTGATCAGTGCATGATCACTCACGTGACCAGTGCATGGTAGCTACGGGATCATTGCATGA
>NW_011394156.1:0-558 GCF_000754665.1 Bison bison bison | reverse complement strand
GCATTTCTACAAAGAACATCCATGCAAAGGACAAGCCTGCACAGCTCTGTGCACATCTGCCCCCTCCCCATCTCACAGCCAGCAGCATTTCCAAGTGACCTCCTAAGGCCTTCGCCAAAATACAGGGGCACCTCTGGGCTTCCTGTTTCCCTCATTTTTCGGAATCTTTTCTAAAAAAAAGAAAACAAAAACAAATTAAAAAAGAAAAAAAAAAAACCCGACACATTCTTCGTACAATGCCACAGTGGAAGGAACACAGGCCTTCAATATTAAGACCTAAATTTGCAAAAACTTAGGAGCTTGGTTTTTGTTTTGTTTTGTTTTGTTTTGTTTGTAATCAAACCACCACATCATTTACAATTTTACACGTTCTAATTATTCGGTTCCAAAACACCAAACTTGTACTGCACACGGTCCCCATGGAAAGGCCCCCTCAGCAGGACAGCCACAGATGCTGCCATGAAAGGGCAGCAGGGTGCCCTCCTCCCTTGTTTCTGCCTGGGCGCCACCGGGTTTTGAAACCCATGCACCCTACTAAGTTTCTAGGGTGCAATTCGT
>NW_011394155.1:0-526 GCF_000754665.1 Bison bison bison | reverse complement strand
GCTGATCAAGTACAGATCACGTGACTGAGCATGCACTGATCACGTGGCTATCATGCACTGATGACGTGACTGCGCATGCACTGATGACGTGGCTGTTCGGGCACTGATCACGTGTTTATCAGGCAGTGATCAGTGACTGACAGGCGCTGATCAGGGGACTGTGCACGCACTGATGAGGTGGCTGTTCAGGAACTGACCACCTGATTGTGCATGCAGTGATCACGTGGCTGGTCGTTCACTGATCACGTGTTTATCATACGGTGATCACGTGACTGAGAGGCGCTGATCACGTGACTGTGCCGTCAGTGATCACGTGGCTGAGCAGGCACTGATATCGTGACTGAGCATGCACTGATCATGTGCCGGGAGCCGGGGAGGCATTCCACTCTGGACAAAGCTCATGAGGAAGGAGGCTCGGCATACGCAAATGCGGGATCGAGCCTCAGGAGTCCACCCGGATGTTCTCGAGCATCTCCCCCCAAAAAACGAGTCTGCCTACTGTATTGCTTTGTGCTCTCACCTCTGA
>NW_011394154.1:0-572 GCF_000754665.1 Bison bison bison | reverse complement strand
GAGTATATAGACTACTGATATGATTGGGTTAAATCACAGAACATTGCTATTTATTTTCCTTTTGTTCTTTTGGCTGTAAGTCTAACTCACAGACACTTAAATAAGAAATCAACCACTTAGCATATCTGGTAAGCACATAGGCTATGCCATCATTTTTCTTTTTTTTTTGCCTTCTGTTGGATTGAGTATTTTTTTTGCGATTCCCTGTATCCCCTTTTTGTCCTATCACCTATAGCTTTGTTTTGTTATCTTAGTGATTGTTTTGGGGTTTCTAGTCTATATCTTTAACTTATTAAAGTCTACCTTCAAGTGATCATATAGCACTTCACTTGTGATTATAGGAAACTTACTACAGGATTCTTCTGTTTCTCAAATCCTTTGTGGTGATGTTATCATACATTCATTGAACGTTACAAACTCCAGAAATACAGTTTTAATGCTTTTTAAACAGTTAACTTGTAGTTTAAACTATATAGAAATATCTCATGTATTTATCCACAGTTGTTTTCTGTGCTCTTTCATCCTTTGAGATCCATATCTTCATCCTGTATAATTTCTCTTCTTCTCTAAGG
>NW_011394153.1:0-500 GCF_000754665.1 Bison bison bison | reverse complement strand
TGCTAATAGTTTCCTTCACTCCATAGAAGCTTAGAAGTTTCAATCGGTCACTTTTGTTTCCTTCTGTTATTTCCATTACTCTTGGAGGTGGGACATGGAGGAGAAGGCCTTGCTGTGATTTCTGTCAGAGAGTGTTCTGCCTATGTTTTTCTCTAAGAACTTTATAGTTTCTGGTCTTCCACTTACGTGTTTAATCCACTTTGCATTTATTTTTGCATTATTTTAATCCACTTTGCATTAGAAAACATTTCATTCTTTTGATGTGGTTGACCTGTTTTCCCAGAACTGCTTGTTCAAGAGGTTGTCTTTTCTCCGTTGCATATTTATGCCCCTCTGTCAAAATGAGGTGGCCGTGGGTGTGTGGCTTCATCTCTGGACTTCCTATTTTGTTCCGTTGATCTGTATTTCTATCTTTGGCCCAGTACCTTACTATCTTGATGATTGTAGCTTTGTAGTATAGTCTGAAGTCAGGAAGGCTGATTCCTCCATTTCCGTTGTTT
>NW_011394152.1:0-549 GCF_000754665.1 Bison bison bison | reverse complement strand
CTTCCAAGGAGTAAGCGTCTTTTAATTTCATGGCTGCAGTTACCATCTGCAGTGATTTTGGAGCCCCCCAAAAATAAATTCTGACACTGTTTCCACTGTTTCCCCATCTATTTCCTATGAAGTGATGGCACCAGATGCCATGATCTTTGTTTTCTGAATTTTGAGTTTTAAGCCAACGTTTTCACTCTCCTCTTTCACTTTCATCAAGAGGCTTATTAGTTCCTCTTCATTTCTGCCATAAGGGTGGTATCACCTGCATATCTGAGGTTATTGATATTTCTCCCATCAATCTTGATTCCTGCTTGTGCTTCTTCCAGCCCAGCATTTCTCATGATGTACTACTCTGCATAGAAGTTAAATAAGCAGGGTGACAATATACAGCCTTGACATACTCCTTTTCCTATTTGGAACCAGTCTGTTGTTCCATGTCCAGTTCTAACTGTTGCTTCCTGACCTGCTTATAGGTTTCTCAAGAGGCAGGTCAGGTGGTCTGGTATTCCCATCTCTTTCAGTAATTTTCCAGTTTATTTTGATCCACACAGTCAAAGG
>NW_011394151.1:0-725 GCF_000754665.1 Bison bison bison | reverse complement strand
TATTTGCCAGTTTGAGCAGCATGATTCGTTACTGCTGTGCTCCATGCTTATTGCCGGCTTTTTTGCGTGGTTCATGTCTGCTCAGCTCTTTGAGTATTGCCTCCTGAGGTCCCTGTTTGGGCGCCACCTGTCGGGGACCAGCCCCAGCTGATCCAGGGTATTCGAAGGAGAGATGGCCTAGGCGACTATTTATATGCTAATCAGAGATGTCAAGAATAATAGTATGAGGAGAGCTCAGTAGGAATATTCGGTGGAGAAAAGAGACTGAGTAGCTTGGTTTACGCGGGAGACCACTAAAACTTCAAGACAAGAAGTTTGCACCACTTCCGAAGGCCACAGGCGCCGTCTCGAATAGCGGAAGGTGCCTCACCCTAGACACCTTGTGGAGTGGGTCTTAGCAGCCCAGGCATAATTAGTAAGCGTGGTGGGTTCCGCGCTCCAGATGGAGACTCAGCTGGAAGTTAAAGGGAAGAATGACAAGGAACTTTATGAATTGGAGCTGTAAAGTTAACTCTTTGACAGAGAGAGCGAGATGGTGGTGGGGGACAGCACCCAGTGAAATCAGAGGTGAGAGCACAAAGCAATACAGTAGGCAGACTCTGGTTTTTTTGGGGGAGATGCTCGAGAATATCCGGGTGGACTCCTGAGGCTGGATCCCGCATTTGCGTATGCCGAGCCTCCTTCCTCATGACCTTTGTCCAGAGTGGAATGCCTCCCTGGCTCCC
>NW_011394150.1:0-606 GCF_000754665.1 Bison bison bison | reverse complement strand
GACCCTCCTGTCCAGATCAGGAGGGTAGAAGGGGCTCAGAGGAAGTGGTGCCGGAAAACCTCGGTGTTCCTCTCGAGCGAGACTGGGATGTCGGGGAACTTTGTGGGTCGCATCAAGGGTGCCAAGTACCGTTTCGACCTCCAATACCTAACGTGGGACTTCTCCTGAGACACTGTAGCGGGAAAGGGCTTCATCTTGCGATGACGGGGGAACCACGTGGATTTTTCTCGAGTTGCGGCAGGATTCTCGAGTTACGACGGGGAATTCAGGATGCCTCTTGTGTTGGCCCAGGGAAGTCCAATCTTCCATTCGAGTTGCGAAGGAAAGCTGGGCATTGCTCTCGAGTGACTGCAGGGCCAATAGACCTCATCTAGGCTTGGTTCCAGAAGCCAGTGTTCCTCTCCAGGGGCGAAAGGGATCTCGGGGTTGCATTCCACACGCACCCGGGGGAGACAGGCATCCATCTCGAGTGGAAGCAAAGAACCCCACTCTGCTCTCGAGTCGCGACGGGTATCTCTTGGAGCTCACTGGGTGGACTAAAGGGAGTCAAGCCTCCTGAGGCGTTGGAGAGAGGTCGAGAGATTGGTCTCTAGGCCATACAGGAGA
>NW_011394149.1:0-532 GCF_000754665.1 Bison bison bison | reverse complement strand
CATGGGATTCTCCAGGCAAGAATACTGGAGTGGGTTGCCATTTCCTCCTCCAGGGGATCTTCCCGACTCAGGGACTGAACTCACGTCTCCTACATCATCTGCACTGGCAGGCAGGTTCTTTACCACTGGTGCCACCTGGGAAGCCCGATTGTGACTGACAGGTGGAAACTAAACATTGATGGAAATGGAGTACATTTTCTTAACAGAAATACACTTACAGATTTAGAAAACAAACTTATTCTAACCAAAGGGGAAAGGAGGAAGCCAAGGATGCGTCAGGAGGATGGAATTGAGACGTACCCACAAATATATATATATATATAATGAATAATCGTCAAGGACCTACTATATATCAGAGGGACCTAGACACAACACAGTAGTAACCTACATAAAAAAATAACTGAAAACAAGTACAGCTATGTCTGCATATAACTTAACAACCTGCTGTACACTTTAAACAAACATAACAGAATAAATCCACTATACTCCAATATTACCTAATAATTGACTTTAAAAAATGGAATGCCTAATA
>NW_011394148.1:0-608 GCF_000754665.1 Bison bison bison | reverse complement strand
CTCAACAACAACAACAACAACAAAACAGTTAATTTACTCATTTCATTTCAGTCACAGGCCCGTGTCCGAATCTTTTTCACCCCATGAATCACACCACATCAGGCCTCCCTGTCCATTACTAACTCCTGGAGTTCAGGCAAACATATGTTCATCGAGACGATGATGCCATCCAGCCATCTCATCCTCTATCGTTCCCTTCTCCTCCTGATCCAAATCCCTCCCATCATCAGAGATTTTTACGTGTCAACTCTACACGTGAGGTGGCCAAAATACTGGAATTTCAGCTTTAGCATCAGTCTTTCCAAAGAACACCCAAGACTGGTCTCCTTAAGGATGGACTGGTGGGATCTGCTTGCAGTCCAAGGGACTCTCAAGAGTCTCCTCCAACACCACAGTTCAAAAGCATCAATTTTTTGGTACTCAGCTTTCTTCACAGTCCAACTCTCATATCAATATATGACCACTGGAAAAAACACAGCCTTGACTGGATGGACTTTCGTTGGCAAAGTAATGTCTCTGCTTTTTAAAATGAGATCTAAGTTGGACATACTTCCTCCAAGAGTAAATGTCTTTTAATTCATGGCTACAATCACCATCTGCAGTGATTC
>NW_011394147.1:0-735 GCF_000754665.1 Bison bison bison | reverse complement strand
TACTGACTGTGTGTGGTGGTCGTCTGGAACCTAGACCTGGAAGCTTTCTGGATGATTGCAAATGACCCAAAGTCTGAGGACGATGGAAGATCTTCACATTTCTGCAAGTGCCACACACCTCCAGAAGGAACCACAAGACTTGCCTGAAATGGTCAAGGTATAAGTATTGGACTAAACGTTGGAAGGTCTCCACCTTTGCTATGGAAGTCAAACGATTTTTCTTTGAAGTGAAAATGGATTATACTGAACGTTCACGTACTTCTAGAGCATTTGAAAAGCCCTAACTTGTAGAAATCTGCTGTACGAGTTCCTTGAAAGTAAGAACCACTATTTATGGATCTGTCTTCATGCCTTAGATTGTGCCTCGAATATAGTGTACACATCAACCCTGGAAAGAAAGAATTCAATCGCCAAATATACAAGGAGATCAAAAGTGCCGAGCCAAGTGACAACTTGAGGCCTCCAAGATCTTTTCTGTCTTTCACACACTAAGTAAATACTGAGCACCTACGATGAGCTAGGAGGCGTGTAATAAATTTCTGGAAATAGAATGCGGAGAGAAGAAGACACAGAGTTCCTGCTTTCACTGAGAGGAATTTAATGATACATCACAGCCAGATCCTTTGAAAACTTATAGTGGGACCTCTTCCCTCACCAAAACCTGGGTGTCAGCAAAGGCTTTTCAGAGCAACAGTTGATTTGAGATCCGTAGGTTGAACCTAAGTAAACCAGGGT
>NW_011394146.1:0-724 GCF_000754665.1 Bison bison bison | reverse complement strand
ACCATCTCACTCTCTCGGTACAAAGAGTGAACTTACAGCTCCAATTCATAAAGTCCTTGTCATTCTTCCCTTTATCTTCCAGCTGAGTCTCCATCTGGAGCGTGGATCCCACCAGGCTTACTAATAAAGACTGGGCTGTTAAGACCCACTCGAAAAGGTGTCTAGGGTGAGGCACCTTCCGCTCTTCGAGAGGGCCCCTGCGGCCTACGTAAGTGGTGCAAACTTCTTGTCTTGAAGTTTTATTGGCCTCCCGCGAAAACCAAGCTACTCAGTCTCTTTTCTCCACCGAATTTTCCTACCGAGCTTTCCTCATACTATTTTTCTTGATATCTCTGATTAGCATATAAATAGTCGCCTAGGCCATCTCTCCTTCCAATACCCTGGATCAGCTGGGGTTGGTCCCCGGGCGGTGGCGCCCGAACAGGGACCTCAGGAGGCAATACTCAAAGAGCTGAGCAGACAGGAACCACGAAATCTGCAGGCAATAAGCATGGAGCTCAGCAGAGACGAATCATGCTTCTCAACTGGCAATAATCAAGCAGGTGACCAAGCAGGAATCACGAAGCTCAGCTGGCAATTGTCAAGCAGATGAGCCGACAGGAATCACGCAGCTCAGCTGGCAATTGTCAAGCAGATGAGCCGACAGGAATCACGCAGCTCAGCTGGCAATTTTCATGCAGATGAGCAAGCAGGAATCACGCAGCTCAGCAGGCCCTGTTCACGT
>NW_011394145.1:4821-5405 GCF_000754665.1 Bison bison bison | reverse complement strand
GACTTCACATTCCAGGATGTCTGGCTCTAGGTGAGTGATCACACCATCGTGGTTATTTGGGTCATGAAGATCTTTTTTGTAGAGTTCCTCTGTATATTCTTGCCTACCTTTTCTTAATCTCTTCTGCTTCTGTTAGGTCTATACCATTTTTGTCCTTTACTGTGCTCATCTTTGCATGAAATCTTCCCTTGGTATCTCTAATTTTCTTGAAGAGATCTGTATTACCTAAAGACATTTCTACAAAACAACAGAAAATGACTATAGTTCAAGGGATTCTTTGTGGTACCACTTCATATTTCCACATCCAATAGTAAAAGTTAATGGAAAACTAAAGCAACTCAATTAAGAAAGGACAAATAACGACTCCAGAGAAGGCAATAGCATCCCACTCCAGTACTCTTGCCTGGAAAATCTCATGGACGGAGGAGCCTGGTGGGCTGCAGTCCGTGGGGTTGCTAAGAGTCGGACACGACTGAGCAACTTCACTTTCACTTTTCACTTTCATGCATTGGAGAAGGAAATGGCAACCCACTCCAGTGTTCTTGCCTGGAGAATCCCAAGAATGGGGGAGCCTGGTGGGCTGC
>NW_011394145.1:0-435 GCF_000754665.1 Bison bison bison | reverse complement strand
CAGCCATTGCTCCTTACCTTGGACGAGGGGTATCTCCTCACCACCGCCCTTCCTGACCTTCAATGTGGGATAGCTCCTCTAGGCCCTCCTGCGCCCACACAGCCATTCAATATCACAGTAATCCAAGTCTATGCCCCAACCAGTAACGCCGAAGAAGCTGAAGTTGAACGGTTCTATGAAGACCTACAAGACCTTTTAGAACTAACACCCAAAAAAGATGTCCTTTTCATTATAGGGGACTGGAATGCAAAAGTAGGAAGTCAAGAAACACCTGGAGTAACAGGAAAATTTGGCCTTGGAATACGGAATGAAGCAGGGCAAAGACTAATAGAGTTTTGCCAAGAAAATGCACTGGTCATAACAAACACCCTCTTCCAACAACACAAGAGAAGACTCTATACATGGACATCACCAGATGGTCAACACTGAAATCAG
>NW_011394144.1:0-575 GCF_000754665.1 Bison bison bison | reverse complement strand
ATAGAATTCAGAGTTCCTATTTCCATGGCAGCATCTCTTGCTTTTCTTGCAGACAATTGCCACTACAGATCCTTTCCAGGATGCTGACATTGCCTTCACCAATTAATATCTCAAAGCCTTGATGAAGGATATGTACTCTGGGCCTGCTTAGGTGATATAACAGCAAGTGAAAGTGAAAGTTGCTAGTCATGTCGGACTCTTTGCGACCCCTTGGACTGTAGTCTGCCAGGCTCCTCTGTCCATGGAATTCTCTAGGCCAGAATATTGGAGTGGGTAGCTATTCCTTTCTCCAAGGGATCTTCCCAACCCAGGAATCAAACTCAGGTCTCCCACACTGCAGGCGGATTCTTTACCAGCTGAGCCATCAGGGAAGCCCCAATATAAAAGTAGTCCACTCATAATAAATCTACTTCAGCTTTCAAATTTCCATAAGCCTTCAGATGTAGCACTGATTCTCAACTGAAACCAATTTTACTGCCCTTTAGGGACATTTGACAATGTCTAGAGACATTTTTGGTTGTCACAAATTGGAGGAGGTTCTCCTGGTATCTACTAGGTAGTGGCTAGGGATACTT
>NW_011394143.1:0-602 GCF_000754665.1 Bison bison bison | reverse complement strand
ACTCTATCTCCCTCCTCCTTATTCTCTTCTCCATCTAACTTGGTGAACCTCTCTGGGTTCCCTCACTGTGGAGAACCTTGTCATCATTAACCTAGATGTTTTATCATCGGTGCTGTACAGATAGAGAAGTCTTGAGGCTACTCTAAGAATAAGACGGAAAACCAGAGACAGGAGGCTTAAGTTCAAAACCTGAGAACACCAGAGAACTCCTGACTCCAGGGAACATTAATGGATACGAGCTCATCCAAAAGCCTCCATACCTACACTGAAACCAAGCACCACCCAAGAGCCAACAAGTTCCAGAGCAAGACATACAACGCAAATTCTCCAACAATGCAGGAACATAGCCCTGAGCTTCAATATACAGGCTCCCAATTTCACACCAAACCCATAGACATCTCAAAACTCACTACTGGACATTTCATTGCACTCTGGAGAGAAGTCCAGCTCCACCCACCAGAACAGGGACACAAGCTTCCCTAAGCAGGAACCCTTGACAAGCCACCCACACAACCCCACCCACAGTGAGGAATCTCCACAATAAAAAAGAACCACAAGCTGCCAGAATACAGAAAGGCCACCCCATATACAGCAATCTAACT
>NW_011394142.1:0-5626 GCF_000754665.1 Bison bison bison | reverse complement strand
TGGAAGATCCCACATGCCTCAGGGCACCTAATCACATGTGCCAAATGGCTGAGCCTGTGATGTAGAATCCAGGACCCACAACAAGGAAAGCCACCACAATGAGAAGCCTGAGGAACACAACCAGAGAGGAGCCCCCAGTCACTGCAACTAGAGAAAGCTCGGGCTCAGGAGCAAAGACACAGTGCAACCAAAAAGTAAAAAAAAAAAAAAAAGGAAAAAATTTGCTTTTCCTGCCTCTTAGGAGGTGGGGGAGATAAGCAAGGGCCCCCCCAAGGACTGTCTAAGTCCAGCCTGTCCACTCTGGGGCATTAGTACAGGTCACCAGCTTTGGAGCCCAGGTTGACTGGTCAGAGGGCTGGCTCTCATTGGCTTTGGCCTGGGGGGTCAACGCCCTTTGGGGTCAATGCCAGGGCTGGCAGCAGGGTCACACTCTCCGCTCTGCCCACTCAGGGACGTCAACCTTGTTTCCACTTTCTTGAACTGCTCATTCTACCCACAGGATGGTGGAATGTGCTAGAACTTAGTTTCCAGCAGAGAGCTTGCTCATCATGGTTCCTTGCACCTGCAGCTACGTGCCACATCGTGGAGGCTGTCCTTATGCCTACCCATGCCATGCTGGGCTTCATCATGGCAGCTGTGACCCAGGAGCTCTGACCTCTGGACTGCCCATCGCTGGGACCCACAGATGCCCTAGTGCTGTGCCGAGAATCTCACATGAGGAGTTCTGCGGCTCTGTCTTCATTCTTACCCAGGACATCCCCTCAGAGCCCAGTGGAGGAAGGGAATCTACACCCCCTTCTCTCTGATTGAAAGTTAGCCCAGTGAGGAAACTGACTTGGAGTCACTCATCTGAGTGAGGCCACAGAATTGATGACTGTGCCCAGTGGGCCCACAGCAGAGATCGGCTTGTTGACCAGAAGCAGACAGAGGTCGGGTTCTGGGGGTGGGCATCGGGGGAGCTACTGCATCCAGCCAGCCCATGCTCACTTAGCTCATTATCTGTCAGGTTTTGTGAGCTAACACCCTGGGAAGCACAAGGAGCCCTGGGCAGTGAGACTTAGGAAAGGAATGATTGGTCAGATGAGTGTATTTACATTAGGTGGCTCAGGTGGTCCAGAATCTGCCTGCAATGTGGGAGATCTGGGATAGATCCCTGCATCAGGAAGATCCCATGGAGGAGGGCATAGCTACCCACTCCATTATTCTTGCCTGGAGAACCCCATGGACAGAGGAGCCTGACCAGACCATGGGGTCACAAAGACTTGGACACGACTGAGCGAGCACATGGTGTGATGTGATGATGGGAGGAAGTGAGTGAGGGGAGACAGAGGACAAAGGGTGCTGGGCACCAAGCTCAACATGGCGGCAAAAGACAAGACTCTCTTCAAGAGGCGAGGCGCTGGCTCTCAGGGACCCTCCAGCCCCTCTCAGCCACACCAGCCACTCTCCTCCCCCACATCCAAGTGATCTTACTGCCCTCTGAGCTGCCTCGTGACAGTCAGCACTTCTGTGATGTGAGGAGCAATCACACAGGGGCTAAGATCCCCACCTCTTCTTCTTTTCTCATCCCTGCCACCACTTGCTCAATATATAGGGCAGAATATACATCTGTGTTTTTTCCCAAAATGCCATGGTTCTACCTATATGAATTATCTCCTAAAGAATACCTCTAAGCTTCCTCTTTTTTCATGCTCTGCAGCCAGGAACAAAATGCCTCTGGAATGAGGAAAATGGTAAACTTTAGATACTGCTATCAGTCAGACATACGTCAGTGGGTGGAAGGTTTAAAAAAGGAGACTATGTATGTTATGACTATGTCATCATATTAGA
Source organism: Bison bison bison (assembly GCF_000754665.1). Lineage (NCBI taxonomy): Eukaryota > Metazoa > Chordata > Mammalia > Artiodactyla > Bovidae > Bison > Bison bison. The sequence goes on along the minus strand of NW_011394142.1, from coordinate 3,796 downwards.
CTTTAAAGAAAGCAGATAATGGTTTATTTTCATTCTTTCCCATTGAATCAGGGTTTCTTCTCTATGCCTCCAGGCCAGATGGCCTTTGGAAAACCCAGTGGGGAAACTTCCCTTTCCTTCTCTTCCCAGATTTGCATCCCTGAGCTGCTTTGGGGACACCAGGGTATCTCTCTGAAAGTGGAGCAGGTTGGAGAAATGAAATTGAACTCAGACATGACAGGGAAATGCCAGAGACCATTTACCTGGTATCACTTGAGAGAAGAAGACAACAAAGATGAGGAGGCAAGACAGCTTCAAGGCTGGTTCAGAAGAGACTCCTTGCAAGTTCCTGGAAAGGAGAAAACAAACAGCACTTAAGCGGGTTGAATAAAAAGCGACCCAAAGCTTCTTTTATAGGTCCAATCAGGGCGACTGCATGTGGAAGACAGTGTTGAGTTCTGATCTGAGTACTAACTAAAATATTTGCTGGACTTCGAAAGCCCATGACATAAACAGGAGCAATGATTAACAATGTTCCTGGCAAAGCTGGAGGGGTTTCTTTTGTTAGCTCTTAATGGGTGCAGGACCTGAAGAGAACAACAATGATGATGACAGTAAAAATAAGAATAAATAGATGGGAAAAAAAGAAAAGAATGAATAGATGGGATGTCCCTGGCAGTCCAGTGGTTAAGATTTGGCCTTCCAGTGCAGGTGATGTGGGTTCCAACCTTGACTGGGGAGCCAAGATCCCACATGCCTTGTGGTCAGAAAGACAAAACATAAGGCAGAAGTAATAGGGTAACAAATTCAATAAAGATTTGAAAACGGTCCACATCAAAAAAATAAAAATCTAAAAGAATGATTAAAATTGATGGAGCACTTACTCTATGGGAACCTGTGAATAGTGTAGATGATGTTTTTTCCATTCGCTTTCATGGAGTTAGGACCATCCACTACTTCAACTCAGGCACAAGTACAGTCAAGATACAATCTTTTATTTTTCTGATAGTCACTCTTGCACTTAACCAAATGGAACTTCCAGAAGGAAAACTATCACAGGGTTTAGGATTCACTTCTCTTCAGATGCCGAGAGGTGTCTGCGATCTATTGTAGCATGTCACTTGGCTCAGTTTGTACAGAAGACGGTCCCCCTGCATCTGACAATGGGCTTTATCTGTGCTCTAGGAATGACCCTGCTGATTCAGGGCCCTGTCCAGGCCATGGTGATGTCTAATGACTGATAAAGCCTCATGATCTTGACTCTTATGCTATAAAACACAGCATGGTTCCAGGGTAAGTGAAAGTCGAAGGGCTTTGCTCCTTAGCCAAAGCCTGAATCAAAACAAGTTTGGGACAGGGGCTTAGTGTCCCTGATGAAGGACAGAAGGAATGAAAACAGCTCACCAACCTGAGATGGCATCTTGAGACCAAAAAATGAGGAGGCCGCTGGGTATAATCAACCAGTCCGTTTTTCACCAAGGTTGGGGGAGCACCTTACTTACTCACAGAGCAGGACTCCAAGGCTCCCTCTGAGGAGCCCCTGGGACTATTTTGTTGCTAACCTGGTGTATGTAGGTGGGGGCTTGGAAATAGGAATCTTTTTTCCTAAGATTTGTGTAAGGGTAACTAGTCACATGGGAATACATCAGGAAAGGTTATCCTCATTGTTTGGGGACTGACAGAGCATAGAGGCTGCCTGGTTCTAATGGTTATTAAACAATATCTATTAACTACAAGACCCTGTTGACAGAGATGAGATTCACTGCACAGGCCAGTTCCGGGCATGGTCAGCAGAAGGATGGTGGGAGCTGCACGAGGCCAAGATGGCGTCAGTGATGCTAACAGACATCCAGGCACCCTCCTCCTGGTTTTCCTTAACCTGCTGTTTCTCTCCTCTGTCTCCGGGCTTTGGCTGAGCCATCCCTAACTTAGAGTCTCAGAGGTTGAGTGTTGGATTTCATTTCCTTTCTCACCCAGAAAATCTTGGGCTTCTCATAAGAAATGATCCCCCTTATTCTGAGTGAAGCATTTTTCTGTAACAAATGTCTTCAGAGTGACTGACTCAAGAATTCTTGTATTTTCCATCTCATCTCAAGATGATGGCTGATTACTAATCCTACAGTTATGCAATTAATCAGAACCCACCAAGTGAAGTGTATTGAAGGTGATTATGATGGCCTTCCTACAACCAGAAGTAAACTAGTCTTACATTATACCAATGCTAATATCATCCCTAATGGTATCCATGGGGAAAAAATAAGACTAGAGATATTCAATGTGGTGTTCGAGTTTGTATGTGGTGAAATTAAACTTGATATCAGGAATCTGACACTAGATACTGAATTATTTATTACTGCAGGATGTTTTACTGGTCTCCTTCCTCAAGGATTAAGTATTAGAATCAAGTGAAAATTATTATATTTTTAAAAGAATGATAAATTGGCTCACGACTTTCCATACACTAGTAATAATCTAGAAATTAGGATTTAAAAATATTTTTATATTGACCAAGTTGATTTTAAAATACCCTGTAAAGGAAAAACTTTCAAGAATAAGCAGGATAATTTTTATAAAGAACAACGCAGTGGCTTTCATTACCAGTTATAATTTATGATGGTGCTGAGATTTGAAATATGTGACTTCGGCTGAGGAATTAAAAAAAATGAAACCTGAGGCAAGACAAAGAAGCCAGAAACAGTACACTGGTTGTTCATCTGCTAACCTGTTCTGAATTTTCTTTAATTATTCATGATTGAAAGTCAAGTGAAAGTGTTAGTTGCTCAGTTGTGTCTTAATCTTCCTGAACCCATGAACTGTAGCCCACCAAGCTCCTCTGTCCATGGGATTTCCTAGGCAGGAATACTAGAGTGGATTGCTGTCTCCTCCTCCAGGGGTTCTGTCTAACTCAGACATCTGCATAGCAGGCCGATTCTTTACCATCTGAGCCACCAGGGAAGCCCACTCATCACTGATTGGGACCCAGCTATAGAACTGGTCCTTGTCACATCTCCTCAGTGCCAGTTACACTCTTTCTTTCCCATGAGATTGTTCAGGTTTTGGAAGAATGTTCATGTCTCTTCTCCTTCCTCTTTGTCCCCCGCTTCCTGGGCACCTTGCACCCTGTCTCTGTCCTCCTACTCTAAACCTGCTCTGTAAACTGCAGAGAGCTGTGATCCTGTCAAGGCCTGCTCCCTCCCCAGAGAGAGGAGAGTGACACCTGTATGGAGAGGCGGCCTACTCAGTAAGCTACAGACGGGGCCACGCCTTGAACAAGACAAGTGAACAAGGAAGACACCGCATGATCGCACCTCTCTCAGGACTCCAGCCTCAGGCCAAAGTGGCTTAAGGGTCACATTTGCTCTGTGAATGAAAACACTGTTGCAACATTTGTGTTCAGTTGCTCAGTCCTGCCGAACTCTTTGCAACCCCATGGACTGTAGCCTGTCAGATTCCTCTGTCCATGGAATTTTCCAGGCAAGTTTTTTTTTTTTTTTTTTTGGCCACGGCTTCCGCCGCAGCTGCTGCTCTGCTCACACCAGGCTCCGCGGGAAGGCACAGCCGCGCACGCTGGGACCTCCTGGACCCCAGCCTCAAACCTCCAGGCAAGAATTTAAAGCATAATAACTGTCTCCCTCCCACTGCCTACCCTGCCATGGAAAACAACATCAGTCCTAATGATAAAACATTCGATTGTGTAGATTTGAGAAGTGTATGCTTTTATTTGCCCAAGAGGAGATTTGCTCAGTGTCTCTCGCCGGGTTCCTCAACTGGGCTGCCTCCATCAGCTCGGCTTTATTTTGCAGCAAATGGTGAATGC
>NW_011394141.1:4781-5127 GCF_000754665.1 Bison bison bison | reverse complement strand
TTTTGAGGTCTGTTAATATTTTGCTGCTATTTAAATGATAATCTGTTTGTTTCCCTGTTTATATAAAGTTTAACAGCTTATGTTAGCTTGTTTGATGAGTTTGTAAACTATTATACAGATAATTAGATCTCAATATTTATTCACATTTTAATCACTGAAGTAAAGGAGGCAGAAACAGGTGCAAGGTTAAGGGAGACAAATGTGAGAAAAAGATACTTTGTATTTAAAGAAGATGGTCAAAACAAGAATTCTTTAGCTATTTATACCTTTTATAATAATGTGAATTTCAGAGTTTAATCTGAAACATACCTTAGTGAAAGTCCTGAGGAGTTGTCTCATATCTCAC
>NW_011394141.1:0-453 GCF_000754665.1 Bison bison bison | reverse complement strand
CCAACTCTTTCACTCTCCTCTTTCACTTTCATGAAGAGAATCTTTAGTTCACTTTCTGCCATAAGGGTGATATCATCTGCATACCTGAGGTTATTGACATTTCTTCCAGCAATCTTGATTCTATCTTGGGCTTCATCCAGCCCAGCATTTCTCATGATGTACTCTGCATAGAAGTTAAATAAGCAGGGTGAAAATAGCCTTGAGGTACTCCTTTTTCTATTTGGAACCAGTCTGCTGTTCCATTTCCAGTGCTAACTTGCTTTCTGACCTGCATACAGATTTCTCAAGAGGCAGGTCAAGTGGGCTGGTAATCCCATGTCTTTCAGAATTTTCCACAGTTTATTGTGATCCACAGAGTCAAAGGCTTTGGCATAGTCAATAAAGCAAAAATAGATGCTTTTCTGGTACTTGCTTGCTTTTTCAATGGTCCTGTAGATGTTGTCAACTTGATCT
>NW_011394140.1:0-596 GCF_000754665.1 Bison bison bison | reverse complement strand
ACCTCTGATTTCAGACTCCGATCGCAGGGTCCCTGCAGACTGGGGAAAGGAGAGTCAGGCCTCGTCTTGGGTTGAGGCATGGAACTCCGCTTGCCTCTCCAGGTGTCCCGGGGGAGAGAGGCCACTTGTCGAGCTGTATTTGGAACCTGGGGGTTTTTTCCGGACGATGCACGGGCGAGTCACTGCCCCTTCGTGTTGACTTCATTCACAGGGTGGAGTTCGGAGAGGTGTCCGGGCATTGGGTTCTTACCAAGAGGGACCGGAAACCGGGGTGCTTCGCAATGTGGAACCACCCACGAGGCCACGTCTGGAATGTCGTCGTGAGACCGGCCTCATCCTGAGGTGCGACCGTAAGGTCGGGAACCATTTCCAGACAAAGCAGGGGAGTCGACCCTCCTGTCGAGATCAGGAGGGTAGAAGGGGCTCAGAGGAAGTGGTGCCGGAAAACCTCGGTGTTCCTCTCCAGGGAGACCGGGATGCCGGGGAAATTTGTGGGGGCGCATCAAGGGTGTCACGCACCGTTTCGACCTCCTATGCCTAACGTGGGACTTCTCCTGAGACGCTGTAGCGGGAAAGGGCTTCATCTTGCGATGACG
>NW_011394139.1:0-585 GCF_000754665.1 Bison bison bison | reverse complement strand
ACGGTACTGGATGCTTGGGGCTGGTGCACTGGGACGACCCAGAGGGAGGGGAGGGAAGGGAGGAGGGTGGAGGGTTCAGGATGGGGAACGCGGGTATACCTGTGGCGGATTCATTTTGATATTTGGCAAAACTAATACAATTATGTAAAGTTTAAAAATAAAATAAAATTTAAAAAAAAAGAAAAAAATAAATATAAGACCAGAAACTATAAAACTCTTAGAGTAAAATATAGGCAAAACACTCTGACATAAATCACAGCAGGATCCTCTATGACTCACCTCCAAGAGTAATGGAAATAAAAGCAAAAATAAACAAATTGGACCTAATTGAACTTAAAAGTTTTTGCACAATGAAGGAAACTATAAGCCAGGTGAAAAGACAGCCTTCAGAATGGGAGAACATAATAGCACAAAAAGCAACTGACAAAGAATTAATCTCAAAAATATACAAGCAGCTCCTGCAGCTCAATTCCAGAAGAATAAATGACTCAATCAAAAGATGGGCCAAAGAACTAAACAGACATTTCTCCAAAGAAGACATACAGATGACTAACAAACACATGAAACGATGCACAACATCACTCA
>NW_011394138.1:0-524 GCF_000754665.1 Bison bison bison | reverse complement strand
AGGCATGGAACTCCGCTTGCCTCTCGAGGTGTCCCCGGGGAGAGAGGCCACTTGTCGAGCGGTATTTGGAACCTGGGGGGTCTTTTCCGGACGATGCACGGGTGAGTCACTGCCCCTTCGTGTTGACTTCATTCACAGGGTGGAGTTCGGAGAGGTGTCCGGGCATCGGGTTCTTACCAAGAGGGGACCGGGAAATCGGGGTGCTTCGCAATGTGGAAGCACCCACGAGGCCACGTCTGGAATGTCGTCGTGAGACCGGCCTCATCCTGAGGTGCCACGGGAAGGTCGGGAACCCCTTCCAGACAAAGCAGGGGAGTCGACCATCCTGTCGAGATCAGGAGGGTAGAAGGGGCTCAGAGGAAGTGGTGCCGGAAAACCTCGGTGTTCCTCTCCAGGGAGACCGGGATGCCGTGGAACTTTGTGGGGGCGCATCAAGGGTGCCAAGTACCGTTTCGACCTCCAATTCCTAACGTGGGACTTCTCCTGAGACGCTGTAGCGGGAAAGGGCTTCATCTTGCGATGAC
>NW_011394137.1:0-551 GCF_000754665.1 Bison bison bison | reverse complement strand
GCATTCCAGACGCACCCGGGGAGACAGGCATTCATCTCGAGTGGAAGCAAAGAACCCCGCTCTGCTCTCGAGTCGCGACGGCTAACTCTTGGAGCTTCCTGGGTGGACTAAAGGGAGTCAAGCCTCCTGAGGCGTTTGGAGAGAGGTCGCGAGGTTGGCCTCTAGGCCATGCAGGAGACGAAGGCCCTCATCTCCGCGATGACGGGGGAGTCTCGGGGTGGTTCTCGAGCGGCGGCCCCAGGGTGCGGTTTCTCACGAGGTACGACGGCGAGGTCAGTGAGCCTCCCGTGGGGCGCCAGGGAAGTCGGGTCTCCATGCGAGTGGCGAGGGGGAGCGCGTCATTGCTCTCGAGTCATGGTAGGGGAACCTGGCATCGAGACGTGTTGAAGAAGGTCTCTCGAGGTCTTTCTCGGCTTGAGGCAGGAAACCCTGGCTTCCCTCGACTTGTGCAGGTGACCTCAGGGGGCTTCTCATGGTGGCTCTGAGAAGTCAGGGAAACTGGAAGGTGGGGGGTGGCCGTCGTCGGGGACTCCGACGGGGGTTTTGGTGCA
>NW_011394136.1:0-563 GCF_000754665.1 Bison bison bison | reverse complement strand
CCAGGGGATCTTCCTAACCCAGGGATCGAACCCTGGTCTCCTGTACTGCAGGCAGAGTCTTTACCAATTGAGCTACAAGGGAAGCAAAAAAACAAAACAAAAACAAAACAAAACAAACAAAACACCTCATAATTTATATAATAAAATGCACTGTAACAGAATAAAAAAATGCTATCATGTTACAAAATGTGAGTTTAGTACACTTCCTCTTTTTTTTCTACTAAAAACTTATTTTAATTTTCCCAAGCTTACTAGAGGAAGAATAAAATATTTTTGTCTCTAAGAAATAAAAGGGATTTAAAAACACTGTCCACAGAGCTCCACAACAGTACTCTATACACTAAGAAAAACTGAATACTCTTTTCCAAAAAATCAATACCAGTACCATAAATGTTGTCCTTGATTAGCTGAAAACAGGTATGATCTCTTAAGAGTTGTTTTTAAGAGTGTAAAAGAGGCATTCCTTTAACAATTATTATGTACAAGTCTAGGACTTGTAAGCTTTTTAATTCCCCACCAAAAGAACATATATTAGGGAGAGAATCCATTACTAAGTAGTTAAT
>NW_011394135.1:0-540 GCF_000754665.1 Bison bison bison | reverse complement strand
TAGAAGGCGGAGAGAAGAAGACCCAGAGTTCCTGCTTTCACTGAGACGACTCTAATGATACATCACAGGCAGATCCTTTGAGAACCTATAGTGGGGCCTCTTCCCTCACCACAAAACCTGGGTGTCAGGGAAGGCTTTCCAGAGGCACCATTTCGTTGAGGTCCATAGGTTGAACCTAGGTAAACCAGGGTTGAGATGCAGGAAGAATTTCAGGCAGGGAAAATAGCATCTTGGAAGGCTATGTGACCAGGGAAACTTAGGACATTCAAGAAACGAAAAATGCCCTATGGGATGGAAGCCAAAGAGTGCAGAGGGCATTCCAGGCAGAAGACATCAGAGAAGAACGTGAGGAGCAAGCCTGAAGGGAAGTGGTCGTATCTTCAATATGCTGGGAAAATACGAGAGCCGTTGGAGCAGGGAGGTGACAGCATTGCATCTGCATTTCCAAAAGGTCATCTTGCTCCACGTCACTAATGATTGGAGAGGCTCAACTCCAAACTCCAAGGAGGGACCACTTCACATGAGTCCGGCTGGGCCTCA
>NW_011394134.1:0-514 GCF_000754665.1 Bison bison bison | reverse complement strand
GTGCAGGTGACCTCAGGGTGCTGCTCATGGTGGCTCTGAAAAGTCAGGGAAACTGGAGGTGGGAGGGTCCTCACGGCACTCCACTGGGTTTGGTGCATTGGAAGAGGGCCTCATCTCCAGTTGAGGCAGGAACCTCAGGGTTCCTCTGACTTCAGACTCCGATCCCAGGGTCCCTGCAGACTTGGGAAAGGAGAGTCAGGCCTCGTCTTGTGTTGAGGCATGGAACTCCGCTTGCCTCTCGATGTGTTCCCGGGAGACAGGCCACTTGTCGAGCGGTATTTGGAACCTGGGGTTTTTTTTTCCCGACGATGCACGGGCGAGTCACTACCCCTTCGTGTTGACTTCATTCACAGGGTGGAGTTCGACGAGGTGTCCGGGCATCGGGTTCTTATCAAGAGGGGACCAGGAAATCGAGGTCCTTCGGAATGTCGAACCACCCACGAGGCCACGTCTGGAATGTCGTCGTGAGACCGGCCTCATCCTGAGGTGCGACCGGAAGGTCGGGAAACCCTTC
>NW_011394133.1:0-608 GCF_000754665.1 Bison bison bison | reverse complement strand
TCAGGCTGCCTCTTGTGTTGGCCCAGGCAAGTCCAATCTTCCATTCGAGTTGCGAAGGAAAGCTGGGGATTGCTCTCGAGTGGCCGCAGGGCCAAGAGACCTCATCTAGGCTTGTGTCCAGAAGCCAGTGTTCCTCTCCAGGGGCGACAGGGATCTCGGGGTTGCATTCCAGACGCACCCGGGGAGACAGGCATTCATCTCGAGTGGAAGCAAAGAACCCCGCTCTGCTCTCGAATCGCGACGGGTATCTCTTGGAGCTCACTGGGTGGACTCAACGGAGTCAAGCCTCCTGAAGCGTTTGGAGAGAGGTCGCGAGATTGGTCTCTAGGCCATGCAGGAGACGAAGGCCCTCATCTCTCGATGACGGGGGAATCTCGGGGTTGTTCTCGAGCGGCGGCCCAAGTGTGCGGTTTCTCATGAGGTACGACGGCGAGGTCAGTGAGCCTCTCGTGGGGCGCCAGGGAAGTCAGGTCTCCATGCGAGTGGCGAGGGAGAGCGCGTCATTGCTCCCGAGCCATGCTAGGGGAATCTGGCCTCGAGACGTGTTGAAGAAGGTCTCTCGAGGTCTTTCCCGGGTTGAGGCAGGAAACCCTGGGTTCCCTCGACTT
>NW_011394132.1:0-598 GCF_000754665.1 Bison bison bison | reverse complement strand
TTCGCATCAGGTAGCCAAAGTATTGGAGTTTCAGCTTCAACATCAGTCCTTCCAATGAATATTCAGGACTGATTTCCTTTAGGATGGACTGGTTGGATCTCCTTGCAGTCCAAGGGACTCTCAAGAGTCTTCTCCGACACCACAGTTCAAAAGCATCAATTCTTCGGCGCTCAGCTTTCTTCACAGTCCAACTCTCACATCCATAGATGACCACTGGAAAAACCATAGCTTTGATTAGATGGAGCTTTGTTAATGTGCTTTTTAATCTGCTGTCTAGGTTGATCATATCTTTTCTTCTAAGGAGCAAGCATCTTTTAATTTCATGACTGCAGTCCCCATCTGCAGTGATTTTGGAGCCCGAGAAAATAAAGTCTGCTCATTTCCATTGTTTTCCCATCTATTTCCCATGAAGTGATGGGACCAGATGCCATGATCTTAGTTTTTTGAATGTTGAGTTTTAAGCCAGCTTTTTCACTCTTTTCTTTCACTTTCATCAAGAGGCTCTTTAGTTCCGCTTTGCTTTCTGCCCTGAGGGTGGTGTCATCTGCATATCTGAGGTTATTGATATTCTCTACAAAAGTCATCTATTTAGGCTTCC
>NW_011394131.1:0-500 GCF_000754665.1 Bison bison bison | reverse complement strand
GCCGGCAGGAATCACGCAGCTCAGCAGGCCCTGATCACGTGACTCTGCAGGCACTGATCACGTGGCTCATCAAGTACAGATCACGTGACTGAGCATGCACTGATCACGTGGCTATCATGCACTGATCACGTGGCTGAACATGCACTGTTCACGTGGCTGATCACACACCTGTCACGTTACTGATCATGCACTGATCACATGGCACTCATGCACTGATCTCGTGGCTGATCATACTCTGCTCACGTAACTGATCATGCACACAACATGTGGCTATCATGCACTGCTCACTTGGCTCGGCATGCAATGATCATGTAGCTAACATATACTGGTCACGTGACTGATCATGCACTGGTCAGGTGGCTATCATGCTCGCCTCACGTGGCTGATCATGCAATGATCACGTAGCAACCATGTACTGGTCACGTGACTGATCATGCTCTGATCAAGTAATTGATCCTGGACTGATCACGTGGTCATCATGCACTGATCACGTGGTTGAT
>NW_011394130.1:0-539 GCF_000754665.1 Bison bison bison | reverse complement strand
ACTAATGATTATGAATCATTAAATAGCACCTCAAATCAAGTGACATTCTACAAAACGGTCTAATTTTTAAAAAAAATTTTCAAGTCATAAAGCTCAAGGAAGGGCTGAGCAACTTTCAAACCAAAGGATACTGAAGAGAGATGACAACTAAGTGTGATGCCTGATTCTGGAACTAATCCTAATGCTTTGGGGAATGTTGGCCTAATGGGAATGGGTCAGTGAGTAAAGAGTACATGCTATTTCCTAATAACACCCCCACAACTCCAAAAAATTTAAACTTATTAAAAAAAAAATAGGTTAGCAACCTTACCTCCATCATCAAAAAGCCACCAGACGTCAATAGTATTCTTTCCCTGTTTTTTCTGAAATTGTGTACTAGCTTCCAGAAGCTTTTGGTCAGCTACGTTTAAAGGCACAGCAGTGCCTTTGGATTCTGAAGGATTAAGCAGAAAAATAAGATGTAAGAGAGGTAAATCTTAAAGTATATTTTGCTAAATTCCTATAGTTCCCTAACTTTTGTATATTCAGATGTTTATAAT
>NW_011394129.1:0-543 GCF_000754665.1 Bison bison bison | reverse complement strand
AGATGACCATTATATCTACTTAGAATACCCTTAGAAGAAATAGGAGTAGCCATCATGGTCAACAAATGAGCCTGAAATGCAGCACTTGGATGCAATCTCAAAAACAACAGAATGATCTCTGTTTGTTTCCAAGGCAAACCATTCAGTATCACAGTAATCCAAGTCTATGCCCCAACCAGTAATGCTGAAGAAGCTGAAGTTGACGGTTCTATGAGGACTTACAAGACTTTTAGAACTAACACCCCAAAAAGATGTCCTTTTCATTATAGGGGACTGGAATGCAAAAGTAGGAAGTCAAGAAACACCTGGAGTAACAGGCACATTTGGCCTTGGAATACAGAATGAGCAGGGCAAAGGCTAATAGAGTTTTGCCAAGAGAATGCACTGGTCATAGCAAACACCCTCTTCCAACAACACAAGAGAAGACTTACACATGGACATCACCAGATGGTCAACACTGAAATCAGATTGATCATATTCTTTGCAGCCAAAGATGGAAAAGCTCTATACAGTCAACAAAAACAAGACTGGGAGCTGACTGTG
>NW_011394128.1:0-545 GCF_000754665.1 Bison bison bison | reverse complement strand
GAAATAGATGTTTTTCTGGAACTCTCTTGCTTTTTCCATGATCCAGCAGATGTTGGCAATTTGATCTCTGGTTCCTCTGCCTTTGCTAAAACCAGCCTGAACATCAGGAAGTTCACGGTTCACATATTGCTGAAGCCTGGCTTGGAGAATTTTAAGAATTACTTTACTAGCATGTGAGATGAATGCAATTGTGTGGTAGTTTGAGCATTCTTTGGCATTGCCTTTCTTTGGGATTGGAATGAAAACTGACCTTTTCCAGTCCTGTGGCCACTGCTGAGTTTTTCAAATTTGCTGGTATATTGAGTACAGCACTTTCACAGCATCATTTTTTAGGATTTGAAATAGCTCAACTGGAATTCCATCACCTCCACTGGCTTTGTTCATAGTGATGCTTCCTAAGGCCCACTTGACATCACATTCCTGATGTCTGGCTCTAGGTCAGTGATCACACCATCGTGATTATCTGGGTCTGAACATCTTTTTTGATAGTTCTTCTGTGTATTCTTGCCACCTCTTCTTAATATCTTCTGCTTCTGTTAGGTCCA
>NW_011394127.1:0-508 GCF_000754665.1 Bison bison bison | reverse complement strand
GCTCCAATTCATAAAGTTCCTTGTCATTCTTCCCTTTAACTTCCAGCTGAGTCTCCATCTGGAGCGTGGCACCCACCAGGCTTACTAATTATGCCGGGGCTGCTAAGACCAACTCGAGAAGCTGTCTAGGGTGAGGCACCTTTCGCTATCCGAGAGGGCGCCCTCGGCCTACGTAAGTGGTGCAAACTTCTTGTCTTGAAGTTTGATTGGTCTTCCGCGTAAACCAAGCTACTCAGTCTCTTTTCTCCACCGAATTTTCCTACTGAGCTCTCCTCATACTATTATTCTTGACATCCGTGATTAGCATATAAATAGTCGCCTAGGCCATCTCTCCTTCGAATACCCTGGATCAGTTGGGGCTGGTCCCCGGCAGGTGGCGACCGAACAGGGACCTCAGGAGGCAATACTCAAAGAGCTGAGCAGACACGAACCACGCAATCAGCAGGCAATAAGCATGGAGCTCAGCAGTGACGAATCATGCTGCTCAACTGGCAATAATCAAGCACGT
>NW_011394126.1:0-634 GCF_000754665.1 Bison bison bison | reverse complement strand
CTCCCTCCCCAAGCCAGGGGCACCGGGACCCTGATTCCCTCCGTGCGGCGCTTAGTCTGGGCGGGGAAGCACCAGCTTGGGAATGCAGCCTGGGGCGCTTCCTTTCCCTCGGAAAGAGCTCTCCCTGCGGGAGGCTTTGGCAGTGTGCACAAGCCCAGCCCCTAAGCCCTCTGAAAGGACGCCTGGCTCCTAGGTCCGAAGGGAAGGCGAGAGCTGAGCTGAGGCACCAGTCAGGCACCAGTCACGTCTCCCACACTCCCGCAGCCTGCTCCTTCCCGGGCGCGAACGCTAGAAGCCGGGCAGGGCTTGGGGAGGCTCGCCCAGCCCAGAGCAGCCTCTCGGCCGGGGCTCTGTGCTATCGCGCCTGGGCGCAGAGCTGGAGCTCCGCCGGTGTGGAAGCTCACTCGGTCCTTCCAAGTAACAGGCTTGCAAGCACCCGCCGGCAGCCAGGCTCTTCTCTCCCGCGTTCCGGGCATTGGGCTCCAAACCTGGGACCAAAGAACTGCCCGGAGCTCACTGATCATGGGCTGCTTCCCCGGCGCTGCGGCTGTGCTAGGGAGCCCAAACGCACAGGGGAAGCCCGCACAGCACATCCACCTGCCTCTAGGCGGGAGGACAGCTCCAGGGAAGGCCC
>NW_011394125.1:4788-5263 GCF_000754665.1 Bison bison bison | reverse complement strand
ATAAAGGGAAACCAGGTTTTCTGGTTGACCAAACTTTATCAAGAAAGAGTCACAGACTGTTAACAGGCCATGGGGCCAGAAGATAATGTACATAACATAAGACCCTTTTTTGGGGAAAGTTATGCAGAAAATGTCCTGGTTTCATTAAAGGTAAAACTGATGGAATGTTGAGCTGATTCTGCATGACTTTGTATCTTTCACTCCTGGAAATCTGTAACTCGGGGTATAAAAGCCCCTTTTTAAAATAAAACTGCAGACCGGTTTCACCTAAGATGGGTCTCCCCGAGACATTGTTTCTTTCTCTTTCTCTCTTTTTCTCAGGCAGATTCCCATGAGCACAGAGGCTCTCTGAGTTCACTTTTTTGCCTGGGCATCTAAAACCCAATAGAGAAGGCGCTCTGCATCTTCGCTCCATTTAGAGGGCGCCTGTGGCCTCTGTGAACACAGCAAGTCCCATGTCAGGGGCTTTATTGGC
>NW_011394125.1:0-404 GCF_000754665.1 Bison bison bison | reverse complement strand
CTCCTGAGCCTGCATCTCGGTCACTGCACTGAAGTAGGCTGGATCCTGCCCTTGTTCAAACCCTCAACAAACACTCCTGAGCATACATCGCAGTCCATGCACTGAACTAGGCTGGGTCCTGCCCATGTTCAACTCCCTGACAAAAACTCCTGAGTCAACATCTCCATCCCTGCACTGAATCAGGATGGTTTCTGCCTCTGTTCACCCTGACAAACAATCCTGAGCCGACGACTCGCTCCTTGCCCCTGAACTAAGGTGAGTCCTTCCCTTCTTCAAACCCCCAGAAACACTACTAAGCCCTCATCTCACGAACTGCACTGAACCAGGCTGGGTCCAGACCTTGTCGAAATCCCTGACAAAAACTCCTAAGCCCACATCTCAGTACCTGCACTAAAATAGGCTGG
>NW_011394124.1:0-625 GCF_000754665.1 Bison bison bison | reverse complement strand
CTCAAACTACCACACACTTGCACTCATCTCCCACGCTAGTAAAGTAATGCTCAAAATTCTCCAAGCCAGGCTTCAGCAATACGTGAACTGTGAACTTCCAGATGTTCAAGCTGGTTTTAGAAAAGGAAGAGGAACCAGAGATCAAATTGCCAACATCTGCTGGATGATTGAAAAGCAAGAGAGTTCCAGAAAACATCTATTTCTGCTTTATTGACTATGCCAAAGCCTTTGACTGTGTGGATCACAATAAACTGTGGGAAATTCTGAAAGAGATGTGAATACCAGACCACCTGATCTGCCTCTTGAGAAAACTATATGCAGGTCAGGAAGCAAGAGTTAGAACTGGACATGGAACAACAGACTGGTTCCAAATAGGAAAAGGAGAGTGTCAAGGCTGTATATTGTCACCCTGTTTATTTAACTTCTATGCAGAGTACATCATGAGAAGCGCTGGGATGGAAGAAACACAAACTGGAATCAAGATTGCTGAGACAAATATCAATAACCTCAGATATGCAGATGACACCACCCTTATGGCAGTAAGTGAAGAGAAACTAAAAGCCTCTTGATGAAAGTGAAAGAGGAGAGTGAAAAAGTTGGCTTAAAACTCAACATTCAGAAAACT
>NW_011394123.1:0-678 GCF_000754665.1 Bison bison bison | reverse complement strand
CTCATGCAGTGATCAGTGACTGACAAGCACCGATCAACTGACTGTGCACCCACTGATCACGTGGCTGATCAGGAACTGACCACCTGACGGAGCATGCACTGATCACGTGGCTGATCGTTCACTGATCACGTGTTTATCATACGGTGATCTCGTGACTGAGAGGCGCTGATCACGTGACTGTGCAGTCAGTGATCACATGGGCTGATCATGCACTGATATCGTGACTGAGCATGTACTGATCATGTGCCTGGGAGCCGGTGAGGCATTCCATTCTGGAGAAAAGATCATGAGGAAGGAGGCTCGGCATACGCAAATGTGGGATCGAGCCTCAGGAGTCCACCCGGATATTCTCGAGCATCTACCCCCCCAAGAAAACCAGAGTCTGCCTACTTTCTTGCTTTGTGCTCTCACCTCTGCTTTTACTGTGGGCTGTCCCCCACCACCATTTCGCTCTCTCTGTCAAAGAGTTAACTTACAGCTCCAATTCATAAAGTTCCTGTCATTCTTCCCTTTAACTTCCAGCTGAGTCTCCATCTGGAGCGCGGAACCCACCACGCTTACTAATTATGCCTGGGCTGCTAAGACCCACTATAGAAGGTGTCTAGGGTGAGGCACCTTCTGCTATTCGAGAGGGCGCCTGGGGCTTACGTAAGTGGTGCAAACTTCTTGTCTTAAAGT
>NW_011394122.1:0-562 GCF_000754665.1 Bison bison bison | reverse complement strand
TAAATCAGATCATATCACTTCTCTGTTCAACATCCTCCAAGGACTTCCCCTGTCGTTCTGAGTAAAGCCCCTGTCGTCACTGTGGCCTGTGAGGTCCGTGCTTTCTGGCTCCTCACTGGCTCTCTGATGGTGTCTCTTCTTCCTCTTCTGCCCCTTGTTCAGTGAGCTGCAGCCGCAAGGCCTTTCTGTACCGTCTCACCCCAGGGCCTCTGCACTGGCTGGTCCTCTGCCCCGAAGCTTGTTTCCTGGCTGTCAGGCCAACTGCCTCGCCTCCCAGAGACCTTTATCCAGGTGCCACCCTCTCGAGGAGACTGCCCTGAGCCCCTCATAGAAACTGCGTAGACACTGCCCGCCGCCCCGCCTGCTTCTCCTTACCTTGCTGGGTCTTTTTCTTTAGCGCTTGCCACCGTGGGACGTGCTGCAATAGCGCGTGTGTATTTCTCATTAGCCGCCTGTCCCCTTCCACCCGGCCGTGAGCTCACTGAGGGCGGGGGTTTCGTCTTCCTTGACCGCCGACCTGTGCTAAAGAAGACCGCCTGCCGCGTGGTAGTAGTGTGGTCGG
>NW_011394121.1:0-593 GCF_000754665.1 Bison bison bison | reverse complement strand
TCCTCTGTTGTCCCCTTCTCCTCCTGCCTTCAATCTTTCCCCTCTCAGGATCAAGGCAATAATTACTCCAGCTGCCAGTTGTCTTGCATGTATATGGAACCTAAAGAGAAAGGGAATATAGTGAAACAGAATGGAATGATGGTTGCCAGGGACTGTGGGATGGGAGAAATAAGGAGATATTGGTCAAAAGGTGTAAACTTTCAATTATAAGATGAATAAGATCTAGATATGCAATGTACAGTATGATAATTACAGTTAATAATGTTTTATATACTTATAATTTGCAAAGAGAGTAGGTTTTAAGTGTTTTCAACTCTCACACAATGATAACGGTGTGAGGCTATGGATATGTTAATTGGCTTGACTTTGGTATATTACACAAGGTATACTTACATCAAAACATCATGTTGTACACCTTAGACATATACAATTTTAAATTCATCAATCCTAGCTAAATAAGTAGAAAGAATCATTTAGACCTGTACCTTTCCCTCCACATACTGCTTTGCTGCTGCTGCTGCTGCTGCTAAGTCGCTTCAGTCATGTCCGACTCTGTGCGACCCCATAGATGGCAGCCCATCAGGCTCCCCCGT
>NW_011394120.1:0-832 GCF_000754665.1 Bison bison bison | reverse complement strand
ACAAAGAGATCAAAAGTGCCGAGCCAAGTGACCCCTTGAGGCTTCCAAGAGCTTTTCTGTCTTTCACACACTAAGTAAATACTGAGCACCTACGATGAGCTAGGAGGCATGTAATAAGTTTCAGGGAATAGAAGGCGGAGAGAAGAAGACACAGAGTTCCTGCTTTCACTGAGGCGACTCTAATGATACATCACAGGCAGATCCTTTGAGAACCTATAGAGGGGCCTCTTCCCTCACCACAAAACCTGGGTGTCAGGGAAGGCTCTCCAGAGGCACCATTTCGTTGAGGTCCATAGGTTGAACCTAGGTAAACCAGGGTTGAGATGCAGGAAGAATTTCAGGCCGGGAAAATAGCATCTTGGAAGGCTATGTGACCAGGGAAACTTAGGACATTCAAGAAACGAAAAATGCCCTATGGGATGGAAGCCAAAGAGTGCAGAGGGCATTCCAGGCAAAAGACATCAGAGAAGAACGTGAAGAGCAAGCCTGAAGGGAAGTGGTCGTATCTTCAATATGCTGGGAAAATACGAGAGCCGTTGGAGCAGGGAGGTGACAGCATTGCATCTGCATTTCCAAAAGGTCATCTTGCTCCACGTCACTAATGATTGGAGAGGCTCAACTCCAAACTCCAAGGAGGGACCACTGCACATGAGTCCGACTGGGCCTCACTGCGATGTCTGTCAATAACCGATGCTGGAGAAGATGTGGAGCAAAGGGAACTCTCCTCCACGGTGAGTAGGAATGGGCGTGGGTAGAGCCGGTATGGAAAAGAATATGGAGGTTCCCGAAGGAACTAAAAGTGGAAGTAGCCTACGGTCCAGCAGTCCGACTC
>NW_011394119.1:0-521 GCF_000754665.1 Bison bison bison | reverse complement strand
CTCCAGAGCCGGAAGTTGGTGCGGAAAGCCTTGTTGCAGACGTGGCAGATGAAGGGCTTCACGGAGCACAGCAGCTCCTGGTGCCGCTCCAGCTGCTTAGGTGCCGGGAATGTCTTGCCGCACTTCTCGCAGGGCCACAGGTCCTTGGGGGCCGCGCCGGCTTCGGGCGCCTCCTCCTCGGCCTCCTCCGGCGGCTCCTCTTTGACCTGGATCTTCAGCGGCTTGGAGAGGCTGAGGTCCTCGGGGAGGCAGGTGGAGTCTTCGGAGTCAAAGTTCACAGGCTCAGGGCCGCGGCCGCCCCCCGCGGGGTCGTCTTTGGCGGCAGTGGCCGCGGGGTCGGCTCGACCAGGCTCGGGCGGGACAGGGGGCCGGGCAGGGCCGGTGGCCTCGCCGTTGAGGTCAGGCCGGGGTGGGGAGGTGCCGGCGGCCGGGGCCATGCTGTTCTGATTGTGTACTTCCACCTGGTGCCGCCAGATGCTGAAGGCCGACTTGAAGGTGCGCATGCACTCCAGGCACGGGAG
>NW_011394118.1:4075-4428 GCF_000754665.1 Bison bison bison | reverse complement strand
TGCAGCACTTTCACAGCATCTTTCAGGATTTGGAATAGCTCAACTGGAATTCCATCACCTCCACGAGCTTTGTTCATAATGATGCTTTCTAAGGCCCACTTGACTTCACATTCCAGGATGTCTGGCTTTTACATGAGTGATCACACCATTGTGATTATCTGGGTCGTGAAGATCTTTTTTGTATAGTTCTTCTGTGTATTCTTGCCACCTCTTCTTAATATCTTCTGCTTCTGTTAGATCCATACCATTTCTGTCCTTTATCGAGCCCATCTTTGCATGAAATGTTCCCTTGGTATCTCTAATTTTCATGAAGAGATCTCTAGTCTTTCCCATTCTGTTGTTTTATTTCTTTG
>NW_011394118.1:0-407 GCF_000754665.1 Bison bison bison | reverse complement strand
AAGGAGCCGGGGCTGCGCGGGCGCAGGAGGGCCTAGAGGAGCTATCCCACGTTGAAGGTCAGGAAGGGCGGCGGTGAGGAGATACCCCTCATCCAAGGTAAGGAGCAGTGGCTGCGCTTTGCTGGAGCAGCAGTGAAGAGATACCCCACGCCCAAGGTAAGAGAAACCCAAGTAAGATGGTAGGTGTTGCAAGAGGGCATCAGAGGGCAGACACACTGAAACCATACTCACAGAAAACTAGTCAATCTAATCACACTAGGACCACAGCCTTGTCTAACTCAATGAAACTAAGCCATGCCCGTGGGGCAACCCAAGACGGGCAGGTCATAGTGGAGAGGTCTGACAGAATGTGGTCCACTGGAGAAGGGAATGGCAAACCACTTCAGTATTCTTGCCTTGAGAACCCC
>NW_011394117.1:0-579 GCF_000754665.1 Bison bison bison | reverse complement strand
GCAATGCAGGAGACATGGGTTCAATCCCTGGGTTGGGAAGATCCCCTAGAAAAGAAAATGGCAATCCATTCCAGTATTCTTGCCTGAACTATCTCATGGACAGAGGGGACTGGTGGGTTACAGTCCATTGGGTTGAAAAGAGTCGGACATGACTTAGCAACTGAACAACAAAAAGTATTTTAAAATAGTTAAGAAAAATTGCAGGCAGGTTCTTTACCAGCTGAGCTACCAGGGAAACACTAAGAAAAATAGTAGCCCCTAAAAAACTCCACAAAAACTTGATCAAGTTCAGTCAATAACCAATTTTTAAAAAAATTAAATAATTACAAATATAAGGTGTAGAATCTAGATTTTCCTGGGCATTATATTTATCCCTGATTTTAGTAGATGCTAGGCAACCATAAAGGATCACCTAACAACATTGGTATGAACAGTTTCATTTTCATCTTGGTATTTTTAACCTGTAAAACTGTCTTTAATTCTTGATATAGTGCATCATAGACCTTTCCCCATCTGTGATTTTCACATAAGAGAAAACCTAATATATTAAATGTTCTTTTTTTTAATTTATAAGATTAC
>NW_011394116.1:0-557 GCF_000754665.1 Bison bison bison | reverse complement strand
TCCTAGAGACCTCGGGCGGTGGCGGCGGGGCCCGGGAGGGGCGGAGGCGGGGGCCAGACGCCTCGCCGCCGCCGCCTCGGCGAATAGCAGTGCGCTGCCCGCCCGGATTGGAGCAGCAGCATCACGCTGACCTCTGCCTGGGATGTAAACCGGGACGGCCGCAGCGGGCAGAGGAAGGCTCTGCGCTCCTTAGGGAAAGGCAGCACCGGGCTCCGAGCTGGGAGCGGCGGCAGCCTTGGCCTGGGCAGCGCCCAGTGGCGGCTGCGGGAAGCAGAGGGAGCCCGGCGCGGGCGCGGGCGGGGAGCGTGCGTCGGTTCGCACAGGCAGCGGGAGGAGGGGCCGCGCGAGCCATGGCCGGGGACAGCGAGCAGACCCTGCAGAACCACCAGCAGCCCAACGGCGGCGAGCCCTTCCTGATCGGCGTCAGCGGGGGCACGGCCAGCGGCAAGGTACAGCGGGGCCCCGGGGCCGCGCTCTCTCCCCCTCCTTTCAGGTCCCCTCCCGGGTCCCGGCCCCGCGGCGGCGCATGTGGCCGGCGGCCGCGGGCCGTGTCAGTT
>NW_011394115.1:0-656 GCF_000754665.1 Bison bison bison | reverse complement strand
TTATTGAGTACCTGATGCCCTGGAGAAGGAAATGGCAACCCATTCCAGTGTTCTTGCCTGGAGAATTCCATGGACAAAGGAGCCTGGTGGGCTGTGGTCCACAGGGTCACAAAGAGTCAGACAAGACTGAGCAACTAACACTACACCACTGTCTCAGGCAGCTCAGGCTGCTGTAACAGAATTGCACAGACTGGGTGGTTAAACAGCAGAAACATTTCTTACAGTTCTGGAGGCTGGGAAGCCCAAGATCAAGGTGCCGGCTGATTCCGTTTCTGGTGAAGGCACTCCTGACTTGCAGAAGTCTGCCTTTTTGTTGTGTCCTTGCGTGGCGGAATGAGAGAGTGGGCAAGCTCTCTGGTGTCTGGACTAACAAGGGTACTAATCCTATCCTGGGGGCCCCACCCTCATGACCTCATCTAACCCTAATCCCTCTCTCAAAGGCCCCACCTCCAAATACCATCACACTGGGGTTAGGGCTTCAACAGAGGAATTTGGAGGGGACAGACATTCAGTCCGCAGCACCTGCTATGTGCCCAGGGGTTATCGCTGGCGCTTTACACAGGCTATTGTTACCCCTGTGATGTCTCTCTGAGGTACAGATCACTACCATTTTTCATTTTGTGGATGAGGCACTTGATACTCAGGAGGCACTAAAA
>NW_011394114.1:0-563 GCF_000754665.1 Bison bison bison | reverse complement strand
GAGGTCCATTGGCCCTGCAGTCACTCGAGAGCAATCCCCAGCTTTCCTCCGCAACTCGAATGGAAGGTTGGACTTCCCTTGGCCAGCACAAGAGGCATCCTGAATGCCCCGTCGTAACTCGAGAATCCCACCGCAACTCGAGAAAAACCACGTGGTTCCCCCGTCATCGCAAGATGAAGCCCTTTCCCGCTACAGCGTCTCAGGAGAAGTGCCACGTTAGGAATTGGAGGTCGAAACGGTACTTGGCACCCTTGATGCGCCCCCACGAAGTTCCCCGGCATCCCGGTCTCCCTGGAGAGGAACACCGAGGTTTTCCGGCACCACTTCCTCTGAGCCCCTTCTACCCTCCTGATCTCGACAGGAGGGTCGACTCCCCTGCTTTGTCTGGAAGGGGTTCCCGACCTTTCGGTCGCACCTCAGGATGAGGCCGGTTCACGACGACATTCCAGACGTGGCCTCGTGGTTGCTTCCACATTGCGAAGCACCCCGATTTTCCCGTCCCCTCTTGATAAGAACCCGATGCCCGGACACCTCTCCGAACTCCACCCTGTGAATTAGTCAAC
>NW_011394113.1:0-541 GCF_000754665.1 Bison bison bison | reverse complement strand
TTTCCCGGTCCCCTCTTGGTAAGAACCCGATGCCCGGACACCTCTCCGAACTCCACCCTCTGAATGAAGTCAACACGAACGGGCAATGACTCGCCCATGCATCGTCCAGAAAAGACCCCCAGGTTCCAAATACCGCTCGACAAGTGGCCTCTCTCCCCGGGGACACCTCGAGAGGCAAGCGGAGTTCCATGCCTCAACCCAAGACGAGGCCTGACTCTCCTGTCCCCAGTCTGCAGGGACCCTGCGATCGGAGTCTGAAATCAGAGGAACCCTGAGGTTCCTGCCTCAACTGGAGATGAGGCCCTCTTCCAATGCACCAAACCCCGTGGAGTCCCGAGAGGCCCCACACGCCCCACTTCCAGTTTCCCTGACTTCTCAGAGCCACCATGAGAAGCCCCCTGAGGTCACCTGCACAAGTCGAGGGAAGCCAGGGTTTCCTGCCTCAACCCGAGAAAGACCTCGAGAGACCTTCTTCCACACGTCTCGAGGCCAGGTTCCCCTACCATGACTCGAGAGCAATGACGCGCTCCCCCTCGCCACT
>NW_011394112.1:0-542 GCF_000754665.1 Bison bison bison | reverse complement strand
TGGTGGTTTTTGCCATACATTGACATGAATCAGCCATGAGTGTACATGTGTCCCCCATCCTGAAACCCCCTCAATCCTCCCTCCCCATCCCATCCCTCTGAGTCATCCCAGTGTACCGGCCTTGAGTGCCCTGTCTGATGTGTCAAACCTGGACTGGCAATCTATTTCACATATGGTAATATACATGTTTCAATGCTATCCTCTAAAGTCATCTCAGCCTCGCCTTCTCCCACAGAGTACAAAAGACTGTTCATTACATCTGTGTCTCTTTTGCTGTCTTGCATACAGAGTCATTGTCACCATCTTTCTAAATTCCACATATATGCATTAATATACTGTATTGGTATTTTTCTTTCTGACTTACTTCACTATAATAGGCTCCAGTTTCATCCACCTCATTAGAACTGATTCAAATGCATTCTTTTAATAGCTGAGTAATATTCCATTGTGTATATGTATCAGTGCTTTCTTATCCATTCATCTGCCAATGGACATCTAGGTTGCTTTCATGTCCTAGCTATTGTAAACAGTGCTGTGATGAA
>NW_011394111.1:0-551 GCF_000754665.1 Bison bison bison | reverse complement strand
GGCTTATCATGCACTGATCACGGGGTGATCATGCACTAATCACGAAGCTTATCATACACTGATCACATGACTGTGTATGCGCTGATCACTTGGCTGATCATACACTGATCACGTGGTTGATCATGCACTGTTCACATGGCTGATGATGCACTAATTACATTGCTGAAGATGAGCTGATCACGTGGCTGAGCTCGCAGTGATCACATGTCTGAATGGTGCTGATCATGTGACTGATCATGTGCTGATCACTTGGCTATCATGCACTGATGATGTGCCTCATGAGGCAATAATCAAAGAGCTGAGGAGCCACGAATCATGCAATCAGCAGGCAAAAATCATGGACTTCAGCTGTGACCAATCATGCAGCTCAGCTGGCAATAATCAAGCAGCTGAGCAGGCAGGAATCACACGGCTCAGCTGAATATTGTCAAGCAGATGAGGAGGCAGGAATCACGCAGCTCAGCTGGCAATAATCAAGCAGATGAGCAGGCAGGACGCACGCAGCACAGTTGACAATTGTCAAGCAGCTCATCAGCCAGGAATCACGCGGC